>NW_027248332.1:0-94886 GCF_041260155.1 Ptychodera flava
TTGCTTTCATTGGGTTTTTTCTTATTAGGGTTTCGACACCATGGGTGCGAAACCCTCTTGTAATCGTTCTGTTTTTATTATTAGGGTTTCGACACCATGGGTGCGAAACCCTATAGTAATCGTTCTGTTTTTTATTATTATTATTATTATTTTTCTTCCGCCTCCTAAATGCGCTTGCCATTCGAACACTGTTGCACCTAGAGTCTCCACATTTGGCATACAGATAAAACACCTCGCAAGTAATTTTTTTGATCTCATTACCATAACAATGGGTCACGTGACATTTCGGCCATTTTGAAAATAAACTTTAAAATTGAGCTCATTTGCATAAAAAGGGATAAATCAAAATTCTGCTCCAGTCACTTTTAGACCTTATAGCCTTGCTCCTTCATGCCGAATATCAAAGTCAAAGGTCTTGCCAATTTTGAGAAGAAGATTTTTAAAGTATTATTTTCTGATTTTTCTATGACCTTTGACCTTCCTATACCTGTGCAGCTAAGCTATGGCAAAGGCTTTTTCTGGCCTATCTAAGGGTCCCAATAGGCAAGTGTGTCTTGAACGATGACCTTTTGGGGGACCACATTGAACACCGAAATTTTTGAATGCCCCTTGACCTTGACCTTGGCATCATTTAGCACATTATTAAATATGCACATATGCAATTCTGGAGTACCAGATACAGCAAGAGGTCTGATTTTTGCTATGAGGAGGCAAACAAAGTTTTTTGAGGTCAAAGGTCATCCTGTCACGTGACATTTTGTCAACACACTTTGCTCCTATACTTCTCCCTGTGTACCAAAAATCAGATCCCTAGCTCTATTGGCTAGCCCGGAATTAGATATGCGCATAATTAATGGGCGAGGTGATGTGGTACCATATTATCTTCCATCCTACCAAATATCAAGGCAGTAGCACTTGTGGTTACTGATTTACAAGCCTATTCGTGAAATCGAGGTCAAAGGTCATCCTGGTCACGTGACATTTTGTCAACACACTTTGCTCCTATACTTCTCCCTGTGTACCAAAAATCAGATCCCTAGCTCTATTGGCTAGCCCGGAATTAGATATGCGCATAATTAATGAGCGAGGAGATGTGGTACCGTATTGTCTTCCATCCCACCAAATATCAAGGCAGTAGCACTTGTGGTTACTGATTTACAAGCCTATTCGTGAAATCGAGGTCAAAGGTCATCCTGGTCACGTGACTTTTTGCCCAAAATCTTGGCTTCCACACGTCTCCCCATGTACCAAAAATCAGACCCCTAGCTCTATTGGCTTGCCCAGCATTGGCATTAGCAGCCTCTGTGCAGTAATGCTGGCTGAGCATATTCCCTATTCATAAGCTATAGGCTGGCCTCGTACGTAACTCAATGAGATGAAAGCTCGCTTGCTTCACATTCTGGAAAAACTGATCTGATTTTGCAATGAATCTCATGTTGGCTCTAAAATCAGCTTACAACCCATGCTCTATCATTGTAAGCCACTAGCTGAGTGCTGATCAGCTGCTATTCAAGCATAGAGACAGGCACTACTTTTTGAACCGGACTATCTTCGTGGGTAACGGATGACCTTTGACCTAGTAGCTCTACCTTTAACCTAAGCATCTCAACAGCATATCCCTGTCTATGTGTACCCTGGCCCATATGCCTACAGCTTTCTCCTATTGCTTTCATTGGGTTTTTTCTTATTAGGGTTTCGACACCATGGGTGCGAAACCCTCTTGTAATCGTTCTGTTTTTTATTAGGGTTTCGACACCATGGGTGCGAAACCCTATAGTAATCGTTCTGTTTTTTATTATTATTATTATTATTTTTCTTCCGCCTCCTAAATGCGCTTGCCATTCGAACACTGTTGCACCTAGAGTCTCCACATTTGGCATACAGATAAAACACCTCGCAAGTAATTTTTTGATCTCATTACCATAACAATGGGTCACGTGACATTTCGGCCTTTTGAAAATAAACTTTAAATTGAGCTCATTTGCATAAAAAGGGATAAATCAAAATTCTGCTCCAGTCACTTTTTAGACCTTATAGCCTTGCTCCTTCATGCCGAATATCAAAGTCAAAGGTCTTGCCAATTTTGAGAAGAAGATTTTTAAAGTATTATTTTTCTGATTTTCTATGACCTTTGACCTTCCTATACCTGTGCAGCTAAGCTATGGCAAAGGCTTTTTCTGGCCTATCTAAGGGTCCAATAGGCAAGTGTGTCTTGAACGATGACCTTTGGGGGACCACATTGAACACCGAAATTTTTGAATGCCCCTTGACCTTTGACCTTGGCATCATTTAGCACATTATTAAATATGCACATATGCAATTCTGGAGTACCAGATACAGCAAGAGGTCTGATTTTGCTATGAGGAGGCAAACAAAGTTTTTGAGGTCAAAGGTCATCCTGGTCACGTGACATTTTGTCAACACACTTTGCTCCTATACTTCTCCCTGTGTACCAAAAATCAGATCCCTAGCTCTATTGGCTAGCCCGGAATTAGATATGCGCATAATTAATGGGCGAGGTGATGTGGTACCATATTATCTTCCATCCTACCAAATATCAAGGCAGTAGCACTTGTGGTTACTGATTTACAAGCCTATTCGTGAAATCGAGGTCAAAGGTCATCCTGGTCACGTGACATTTTGTCAACACACTTTGCTCCTATACTTCTCCCTGTGTACCAAAAATCAGATCCCTAGCTCTATTGGCTAGCCCGGAATTAGATATGCGCATAATTAATGAGCGAGGTGATGTGGTACCATATTGTCTTCCATCCTACCAAATATCAAGGCAGTAGCACTTGTGGTTACTGATTTACAAGCCTATTCGTGAAATCGAGGTCAAGGTCATCCTGGTCACGTGACTTTTTGCCCAAAATCTTGGCTTCCACACGTCTCCCATGTACCAAAAATCAGACCCCTAGCTCTATTGGCTTGCCCAGCATTGCATTAGCAGCCTCTGTGCAGTAATGCTGGCTGAGCATATTCCCTATTCATAAGCTATAGGCTGGCCTCGTACGTAACTCAATGAGATGAAAGCTCGCTTGCTTCACATTCTGGAAAAACTGATCTGATTTTGCAATGAATCTCATGTTGGCTCTAAAATCAGCTTACAACCCATGCTCTATCATTGTAAGCCACTAGCTGAGTGCTGATCAGCTGCTATTCAAACATAGAGACAGGCACTACTTTTGAACCGGACTATCTTCGTGGGTAACGGATGACCTTTGACCTAGTAGCTCTACCTTGACCTAAGCATCTCAACAGCATATCCCTGTCTATGTGTACCCTGGCCCATATGCCTACAGCTTTGCCCTATTGCTTTCATTGGGTTTTTTCTTATTAGGGTTTCGACACCATGGGTGCGAAACCCTCTTGTAATCGTTCTGTTTTTTATTATTAGGGTTTCGACACCATGGGTGCGAAACCCTATAGTAATCGTTCTGTTTTTTATTATTATTATTATTATTTTTCTTCCGCCTCCTAAATGCGCTTGCCATTCGAACACTGTTGCACCTAGAGTCTCCACATTTGGCATACAGATAAAACACCTCGCAAGTAATTTTTTTGATCTCATTACCATAACAATGGGTCACGTGACATTTCGGCCATTTTGAAAAATAAACTTTAAAATTGAGCTCATTTGCATAAAAAGGGATAAATCAAAATTCTGCTCCAGTCACTTTTTAGACCTTATAGCCTTGCTCCTTCATGCCGAATATCAAAGTCAAAGGTCTTGCCAATTTTGAGAAGAAGATTTTTAAAGTATTATTTTTCTGATTTTTCTATGACCTTTGACCTTCCTATACCTGTGCAGCTAAGCTATGGCAAAGGCTTTTTCTGGCCTATCTAAGGGTCCCAATAGGCAAGTGTGTCTTGAACGATGACCTTTTGGGGGACCACATTGAACACCGAAAATTTTTGAATGCCCCTTGACCTTTGACCTTGGCATCATTTAGCACATTATTAAATATGCACATATGCAATTCTGGAGTACCAGATACAGCAAGAGGTCTGATTTTTGCTATGAGGAGGCAAACAAAGTTTTTTGAGGTCAAAGGTCATCCTGGTCACGTGACATTTTGTCAACACACTTTGCTCCTATACTTCTCCCTGTGTACCAAAAATCAGATCCCTAGCTCTATTGGCTAGCCCGGAATTAGATATGCGCATAATTAATGGGCGAGGTGATGTGGTACCATATTATCTTCCATCCTACCAAATATCAAGGCAGTAGCACTTGTGGTTACTGATTTACAAGCCTATTCGTGAAATCGAGGTCAAAGGTCATCCTGGTCACGTGACATTTTGTCAACACACTTTGCTCCTATACTTCTCCCTGTGTACCAAAAATCAGATCCCTAGCTCTATTGGCTAGCCCGGAATTAGATATGCGCATAATTAATGAGCGAGGAGATGTGGTACCGTATTGTCTTCCATCCCACCAAATATCAAGGCAGTAGCACTTGTGGTTACTGATTTACAAGCCTATTCGTGAAATCGAGGTCAAAGGTCATCCTGGTCACGTGACTTTTTGCCCAGAATCTTGGCTGCCACACGTCTCCCCATGTACCAAAAATCAGACCCCTAGCTCCATTGGCTTGCCCAGCATTGGCATTAGCAGCCTCTGTGCAGTAATGCTGGCTGAGCATATTCCCTATTCATAAGCTATAGGCTGGCCTCGTACGTAACTCAATGAGATGAAAGCTCGCTTGCTTCACATTCTGGAAAAAACTGATCTGATTTTGCAATGAATCTCATGTTGGCTCTAAAATCAGCTTACAACCCATGCTCTATCATTGTAAGCCACTAGCTGAGTGCTGATCAGCTGCTATTCAAACATAGAGACACGCACTACTTTTTGAACCGGACTATCTTCGTGGGTAACGGATGACCTTTGACCTAGTAGCTCTACCTTTAACCTAAGCATCTCAACAGCATATCCCTGTCTATGTGTACCCTGGCCCATATGCCTACAGCTTTCTCCTATTGCTTTCATTGGGTTTTTTCTTATTAGGGTTTCGACACCATGGGTGCGAAACCCTCTTGTAATCGTTCTGTTTTTTATTATTAGGGTTCGACACCATGGGTGCGAAACCCTATAGTAATCGTTCTGTTTTTTATTATTATTATTATTATTTTTCTTCCGCCTCCTAAATGCGCTTGCCATTCGAACACTGTTGCACCTAGAGTCTCCACATTTGGCATACAGATAAAACACCTCGCAAGTAATTTTTTGATCTCATTACCATAACAATGGGTCACGTGACATTTCGGCCATTTTGAAAATAAACTTTAAAATTGAGCTCATTTGCATAAAAAGGGATAAATCAAAATTCTGCTCCAGTCACTTTTAGACCTTATAGCCTTGCTCCTTCATGCCGAATATCAAAGTCAAAGGTCTTGCCAATTTTGAGAAGAAGATTTTTAAAGTATTATTTTTCTGATTTTTCTATGACCTTTGACCTTCCTATACCTGTGCAGCTAAGCTATGGCAAAGGCTTTTTCTGGCCTATCTAAGGGTCCCAATAGGCAAGTGTGTCTTGAACGATGACCTTTTGGGGGACCACATTGAACACCGAAATTTTTGAATGCCCCTTGACCTTGACCTTGGCATCATTTAGCACATTATTAAATATGCACATATGCAATTCTGGAGTACCAGATACAGCAAGAGGTCTGATTTTTGCTATGAGGAGGCAAACAAAGTTTTTGAGGTCAAAGGTCATCCTGGTCACGTGACATTTTGTCAACACACTTTGCTCCTATACTTCTCCCTGTGTACCAAAAATCAGATCCCTAGCTCTATTGGCTAGCCCGGAATTAGATATGCGCATAATTAATGAGCGAGGTGATGTGGTACCATATTATCTTCCATCCTACCAAATATCAAGGCAGTAGCACTTGTGGTTACTGATTTACAAGCCTATTCGTGAAATCGAGGTCAAAGGTCATCCTGGTCACGTGACATTTTGTCAACACACTTTGCTCCTATACTTCTCCCTGTGTACCAAAAATCAGATCCCTAGCTCTATTGGCTAGCCCGGAATTAGATATGCGCATAATTAATGAGCGAGGTGATGTGGTACCATATTGTCTTCCATCCTACCAAATATCAAGGCAGTAGCACTTGTGGTTACTGATTTACAAGCCTATTCGTGAAATCGAGGTCAAGGTCATCCTGGTCACGTGACTTTTTGCCCAAAATCTTGGCTTCCACACGTCTCCCCATGTACCAAAAATCAGACCCCTAGCTCTATTGCTTGCCCAGCATTGGCATTAGCAGCCTCTGTGCAGTAATGCTGGCTGAGCATATTCCCTATTCATAAGCTATAGGCTGGCCTCGTACGTAACTCAATGAGATGAAAGCTCGCTTGCTTCACATTCTGGAAAAACTGATCTGATTTTGCAATGAATCTCATGTTGGCTCTAAAATCAGCTTACAACCCATGCTCTATCATTGTAAGCCACTAGCTGAGTGCTGATCAGCTGCTATTCAAGCATAGAGACAGGCACTACTTTTTGAACCGGACTATCTTCGTGGGTAACGGATGACCTTTGACCTAGTAGCTCTACCTTTGACCTAAGCATCTCAACAGCATATCCCTGTCTATGTGTACCCTGGCCATATGCCTACAGCTTTGCCCTATTGCTTTCATTGGGTTTTTTCTTATTAGGGTTTCGACACCATGGGTGCGAAACCCTCTTGTAATCGTTCTGTTTTTATTATTAGGGTTTCGACACCATGGGTGCGAAACCCTATAGTAATCGTTCTGTTTTTTATTATTATTATTATTATTTTTCTTCCGCCTCCTAAATGCGCTTGCCATTCGAACACTGTTGCACCTAGAGTCTCCACATTTGGCATACAGATAAAACACCTCGCAAGTAATTTTTTTGATCTCATTACCATAACAATGGGTCACGTGACATTTCGGCCATTTTGAAAATAAACTTTAAAATTGAGCTCATTTGCATAAAAAGGGATAAATCAAAATTCTGCTCCAGTCACTTTTTAGACCTTATAGCCTTGCTCCTTCATGCCGAATATCAAAGTCAAAGGTCTTGCCAATTTTGAGAAGAAGATTTTAAAGTATTATTTTTCTGATTTTTCTATGACCTTTGACCTTCCTATACCTGTGCAGCTAAGCTATGGCAAAGGCTTTTTCTGGCCTATCTAAGGGTCCCAATAGGCAAGTGTGTCTTGAACGATGACCTTTTGGGGGACCACATTGAACACCGAAATTTTTTGAATGCCCCTTGACCTTTGACCTTGGCATCATTAGCACATTATTAAATATGCACATATGCAATTCTGGAGTACCAGATACAGCAAGAGGTCTGATTTTTGCTATGAGGAGGCAAACAAAGTTTTTTGAGGTCAAAGGTCATCCTGGTCACGTGACATTTTGTCAACACACTTTGCTCCTATACTTCTCCCTGTGTACCAAAAATCAGATCCCTAGCTCTATTGGCTAGCCCGGAATTAGATATGCGCATAATTAATGGGCGAGGTGATGTGGTACCATATTATCTTCCATCCTACCAAATATCAAGGCAGTAGCACTTGTGGTTACTGATTTACAAGCCTATTCGTGAAATCGAGGTCAAAGGTCATCCTGGTCACGTGACATTTTGTCAACACACTTTGCTCCTATACTTCTCCCTGTGTACCAAAAATCAGATCCCTAGCTCTATTGGCTAGCCCGGAATTAGATATGCGCATAATTAATGAGCGAGGTGATGTGGTACCGTATTGTCTTCCATCCCGCCAAATATCAAGGCAGTAGCACTTGTGGTTACTGATTTACAAGCCTATTCGTGAAATCGAGGTCAAAGGTCATCCTGGTCACGTGACTTTTTGCCCAAAATCTTGGCTTCCACACGTCTCCCCATGTACCAAAAATCAGACCCCTAGCTCTATTGGCTTGCCCAGCATTGGCATTAGCAGCCCCTGTGCAGTAATGCTGGCTGAGCATATTCCCTATTCATAAGCTATAGGCTGGCCTCGTACGTAACTCAATGAGATGAAAGCTCGCTTGCTTCACATTCTGGAAAAACTGATCTGATTTTGCAATGAATCTCATGTTGGCTCTAAAATCAGCTTACAACCCATGCTCTATCATTGTAAGCCACTAGCTGAGTGCTGATCAGCTGCTATTCAAACATAGAGACAGGCACTACTTTTTGAACCGGACTATCTTCGTGGGTAACGGATGACCTTTGACCTAGTAGCTCTACCTTTGACCTAAGCATCTCAAGAGCATATCCCTGTGTATGTGTACCCTGGCCCATATGCCTACAGCTTTGCCCTATTGCTTTCATTGGGTTTTTCTTATTAGGGTTTCGACACCATGGGTGCGAAACCCTCTTGTAATCGTTCTGTTTTTTATTATTATTATTATTAGGGTTTCGACACCATGGGTGCGAAACCCTATTGTAATCGTTCTGTTTTTTATTATTATTATTATTATTTTTCTTCCGCCTCCTAAATGCGCTTGCCATTCGAACACTGTTGCACCTAGAGTCTCCACATTTGGCATACAGATAAAACACCTCGCAAGTAATTTTTTGATCTCATTACCATAACAATGGGTCACGTGACATTTCGGCCATTTTGAAAATAAACTTTAAATTGAGCTCATTTGCATAAAAAGGGATAAATCAAAATTCTGCTCCAGTCACTTTTTAGACCTTATAGCCTTGCTCCTTCATGCCGAATATCAAAGTCAAAGGTCTTGCCAATTTGAGAAGAAGATTTTTAAAGTATTATTTTTCTGATTTTTCTATGACCTTTGACCTTCCTATACCTGTGCAGCTAAGCTATGGCAAAGGCTTTTCTGGCCTATCTAAGGGTCCCAATAGGCAAGTGTGTCTTGAACGATGACCTTTTGGGGGACCACATTGAACACCGAAATTTTTGAATGCCCCTTGACCTTTGACCTTGGCATCATTAGCACATTATTAAATATGCACATATGCAATTCTGGAGTACCAGATACAGCAAGAGGTCTGATTTTTGCTAAGAGGAGGCAAACAAAGTTTTTGAGGTCAAAGGTCATCCTGGTCACGTGACATTTTGTCAACACACTTTGCTCCTATACTTCTCCCTGTGTACCAAAAATCAGATCCCTAGCTCTATTGGCTAGCCCGGAATTAGATATGCGCATAATTAATGGGCGAGGTGATGTGGTACCATATATCTTCCATCCTACCAAATATCAAGGCAGTAGCACTTGTGGTTACTGATTTACAAGCCTATTCGTGAAATCGAGGTCAAAGGTCATCCTGGTCACGTGACATTTTGTCAACACACTTTGCTCCTATACTTCTCCCTGTGTACCAAAAATCAGATACCTAGCTCTATTGGCTAGCCCGGAATTAGATATGCGCATAATTAATGAGCGAGGAGATGTGGTACCGTATTGTCTTCCATCCCACCAAATATCAAGGCAGTAGCACTTGTGGTTACTGATTTACAAGCCTATTCGTGAAATCGAGGTCAAAGGTCATCCTGGTCACGTGACTTTTTGCCCAGAATCTTGGCTGCCACACGTCTCCCCATGTACCAAAAATCAGACCCCTAGCTCCATTGGCTTGCCCAGCATTGGCATTAGCAGCCTCTGTGCAGTAATGCTGGCTGAGCATATTCCCTATTCATAAGCTATAGGCTGGCCTCGTACGTAACTCAATGAGATGAAAGCTCGCTTGCTTCACATTCTGGAAAAACTGATCTGATTTTGCAATGAATCTCATGTTGGCTCTAAAATCAGCTTACAACCCATGCTCTATCATTGTAAGCCACTAGCTGAGTGCTGATCAGCTGCTATTCAAACATAGAGACACGCACTACTTTTTGAACCGGACTATCTTCGTGGGTAACGGATGACCTTTGACCTAGTAGCTCTACCTTTGACCTAAGCATCTCAACAGCATATCCCTGTGTATGTGTACCCTGGCCCATATGCCTACAGCTTTGCCCTATTGCTTTCATTGGGTTTTTTCTTATTAGGGTTTCGACACCATGGGTGCGAAACCCTCTTGTAATCGTTCTGTTTTTATTATTAGGGTTTCGACACCATGGGTGCGAAACCCTATAGTAATCGTTCTGTTTTTTATTATTATTATTATTATTTTCTTCCGCCTCCTAAATGCGCTTGCCATTCGAACACTGTTGCACCTAGAGTCTCCACATTTGGCATACAGATAAAACACCTCGCAAGTAATTTTTTGATCTCATTACCATAACAATGGGTCACGTGACATTTCGGCCATTTTGAAAATAAACTTTAAAATTGAGCTCATTTGCATAAAAAGGGATAAATCAAAATTCTGCTCCAGTCACTTTTTAGACCTTATAGCCTTGCTCCTTCATGCCGAATATCAAAGTCAAAGGTCTTGCCAATTTTGAGAAGAAGATTTTTAAAGTATTATTTTTCTGATTTTCTATGACCTTTGACCTTCCTATACCTGTGCAGCTAAGCTATGGCAAAGGCTTTTTCTGGCCTATCTAAGGGTCCCAATAGGCAAGTGTGTCTTGAACGATGACCTTTTGGGGACCACATTGAACACCGAAATTTTTGAATGCCCCTTGACCTTTGACCTTGGCATCATTTAGCACATTATTAAATATGCACATATGCAATTCTGGAGTACCAGATACAGCAAGAGGTCTGATTTTTGCTATGAGGAGGCAAACAAAGTTTTTTGAGGTCAAAGGTCATCCTGGTCACGTGACATTTTGTCAACACACTTGCTCCTATACTTCTCCCTGTGTACCAAAAATCAGATCCCTAGCTCTATTGGCTAGCCCGGAATTAGATATGCGCATAATTAATGGGCGAGGTGATGTGGTACCATATTATCTTCCATCCTACCAAATATCAAGGCAGTAGCACTTGTGGTTACTGATTTACAAGCCTATTCGTGAAATCGAGGTCAAAGGTCATCCTGGTCACGTGACATTTTGTCAACACACTTTGCTCCTATACTTCTCCCTGTGTACCAAAAATCAGATCCCTAGCTCTATTGGCTAGCCCGGAATTAGATATGCGCATAATTAATGAGCGAGGTGATGTGGTACCATATTGTCTTCCATCCCACCAAATATCAAGGCAGTAGCACTTGTGGTTACTGATTTACAAGCCTATTCGTGAAATCGAGGTCAAAGGTCATCCTGGTCACGTGACTTTTTGCCCAAAATCTTGGCTTCCACACGTCTCCCCATGTACCAAAAATCAGACCCCTAGCTCTATTGGCTTGCCCAGCATTGGCATTAGCAGCCTCTGTGCAGTAATGCTGGCTGAGCATATTCCCTATTCATAAGCTATAGGCTGGCCTCGTACGTAACTCAATGAGATGAAAGCTCGCTTGCTTCACATTCTGGAAAAACTGATCTGATTTTGCAATGAATCTCATGTTGGCTCTAAAATCAGCTTACAACCCATGCTCTATCATTGTAAGCCACTAGCTGAGTGCTGATCAGCTGCTATTCAAACATAGAGACAGGCACTACTTTTTGAACCGGACTATCTTCGTGGGTAACGGATGACCTTTGACTAGTAGCTCTACCTTTGACCTAAGCATCTCAACAGCATATCCCTGTCTATGTGTACCCTGGCCCATATGCCTACAGCTTTGCCCTATTGCTTCATTGGGTTTTTTCTTATTAGGGTTTCGACACCATGGGTGCGAAACCCTCTTGTAATCGTTCTGTTTTTATTATTAGGGTTCGACACCATGGGTGCGAAACCCTATAGTAATCGTTCTGTTTTTTATTATTATTATTATTATTTTTCTTCCGCCTCCTAAATGCGCTTGCCATTCGAACACTGTTGCACCTAGAGTCTCCACATTTGGCATACAGATAAAACACCTCGCAAGTAATTTTTTGATCTCATTACCATAACAATGGGTCACGTGACATTTCGGCCATTTGAAAATAAACTTTAAAATTGAGCTCATTTGCATAAAAAGGGATAAATCAAAATTCTGCTCCAGTCACTTTTAGACCTTATAGCCTTGCTCCTTCATGCCGAATATCAAAGTCAAAGGTCTTGCCAATTTTGAGAAGAAGATTTTTAAAGTATTATTTTTCTGATTTTCTATGACCTTTGACCTTCCTATACCTGTGCAGCTAAGCTATGGCAAAGGCTTTTTCTGGCCTATCTAAGGGTCCCAATAGGCAAGTGTGTCTTGAACGATGACCTTTTGGGGGACCACATTGAACACCGAAATTTTGGGAATGCCCCTTGACCTTTGACCTTGGCATCATTTAGCACATTATTAAATATGCACATATGCAATTCTGGAGTACCAGATACAGCAAGAGGTCTGATTTTTGCTATGAGGAGGCAAACAAAGTTTTTTGAGGTCAAAGGTCATCCTGGTCACGTGACATTTTGTCAACACACTTTGCTCCTATACTTCTCCCTGTGTACCAAAAATCAGATCCCTAGCTCTATTGGCTAGCCCGGAATTAGATATGCGCATAATTAATGGGCGAGGTGATGTGGTACCATATTATCTTCCATCCTACCAAATATCAAGGCAGTAGCACTTGTGGTTACTGATTTACAAGCCTATTCGTGAAATCGAGGTCAAAGGTCATCCTGGTCACGTGACATTTTGTCAACACACTTTGCTCCTATACTTCTCCCTGTGTACCAAAAATCAGATCCCTAGCTCTATTGGCTAGCCCGGAATTAGATATGCGCATAATTAATGAGCGAGGTGATGTGGTACCATATTGTCTTCCATCCTACCAAATATCAAGGCAGTAGCACTTGTGGTTACTGATTTACAAGCCTATTCGTGAAATCGAGGTCAAGGTCATCCTGGTCACGTGACTTTTTGCCCAAAATCTGGCTTCCACACGTCTCCCCATGTACCAAAAATCAGACCCCTAGCTCTATTGGCTTGCCCAGCATTGGCATTAGCAGCCTCTGTGCAGTAATGCTGGCTGAGCATATTCCCTATTCATAAGCTATAGGCTGGCCTCGTACGTAACTCAATGAGATGAAAGCTCGCTTGCTTCACATTCTGGAAAAACTGATCTGATTTTGCAATGAATCTCATGTTGGCTCTAAATCAGCTTACAACCCATGCTCTATCATTGTAAGCCACTAGCTGAGTGCTGATCAGCTGCTATTCAAACATAGAGACAGGCACTACTTTTTGAACCGGACTATCTTCGTGGGTAACGGATGACCTTTGACCTAGTAGCTCTACCTTTGACCTAAGCATCTCAACAGCATATCCCTGTCTATGTGTACCCTGGCCCATATGCCTACAGCTTTGCCCTATTGCTTTCATTGGGTTTTTTCTTATTAGGGTTTCGACACCATGGGTGCGAAACCCTCTTGTAATCGTTCTGTTTTTATTATTAGGGTTTCGACACCATGGGTGCGAAACCCTATAGTAATCGTTCTGTTTTTTATTATTATTATTATTATTTTCTTCCGCCTCCTAAATGCGCTTGCCATTCGAACACTGTTGCACCTAGAGTCTCCACATTTGGCATACAGATAAAACACCTCGCAAGTAATTTTTTTGATCTCATTACCATAACAATGGGTCACGTGACATTTCGGCCATTTTGAAAATAAACTTTAAAATTGAGCTCATTTGCATAAAAAGGGATAAATCAAAATTCTGCTCCAGTCACTTTTTAGACCTTATAGCCTTGCTCCTTCATGCCAAATATCAAAGTCAAAGGTCTTGCCAATTTTGAGAAGAAGATTTTTAAAGTATTATTTTTCTGATTTTTCTATGACCTTTGACCTTCCTATACCTGTGCAGCTAAGCTATGGCAAAGGCTTTTTCTGGCCTATCTAAGGGTCCCAATAGGCAAGTGTGTCTTGAACGATGACCTTTTGGGGGACCACATTGAACACCGAAATTTTGGGAATGCCCCTTGACCTTTGACCTTGGCATCATTTAGCACATTATTAAATATGCACATATGCAATTCTGGAGTACCAGATACAGCAAGAGGTCTGATTTTTGCTAAGAGGAGGCAAACAAAGTTTTTGAGGTCAAAGGTCATCCTGGTCACGTGACATTTTGTCAACACACTTTGCTCCTATACTTCTCCCTGTGTACCAAAAATCAGATAACTAGCTCTATTGGCTAGCCCGGAATTAGATATGCGCATAATTAATGAGCGAGGAGATGTGGTACCGTATTGTCTTCCATCCCACCAAATATCAAGGCAGTAGCACTTGTGGTTACTGATTTACAAGCCTATTCGTGAAATCGAGGTCAAAGGTCATCCTGGTCACGTGACATTTTGTCAACACACTTTGCTCCTATACTTCTCCCTGTGTACCAAAAATCAGATCCCTAGCTCTATTGGCTAGCCGGAATTAGATATGCGCATAATTAATGAGCGAGGTGATGTGGTACCATATTGTCTTCCATCCTACCAAATATCAAGGCAGTAGCACTTGTGGTTACTGATTTACAAGCCTATTCGTGAAATCGAGGTCAAGGTCATCCTGGTCACGTGACTTTTGCCCAAAATCTTGGCTTCCACACGTCTCCCCATGTACCAAAAATCAGACCCCTAGCTCTATTGGCTTGCCCAGCATTGGCATTAGCAGCCTCTGTGCAGTAATGCTGGCTGAGCATATTCCCTATTCATAAGCTATAGGCTGGCCTCGTACGTAACTCAATGAGATGAAAGCTCGCTTGCTTCACATTCTGGAAAAACTGATCTGATTTTGCAATGAATCTCATGTTGGCTCTAAAATCAGCTTACAACCATGCTCTATCATTGTAAGCCACTAGCTGAGTGCTGATCAGCTGCTATTCAAACATAGAGACAGGCACTACTTTTTGAACCGGACTATCTTCGTGGGTAACGGATGACCTTTGACCTAGTAGCTCTACCTTTGACCTAAGCATCTCAACAGCATATCCCTGTCTATGTGTACCCTGGCCCATATGCCTACAGCTTTGCCCTATTGCTTTCATTGGGTTTTTTCTTATTAGGGTTTCGACACCATGGGTGCGAAACCTCTTGTAATCGTTCTGTTTTTTATTATTAGGGTTTCGACACCATGGGTGCGAAACCCTATAGTAATCGTTCTGTTTTTATTATTATTATTATTATTTTTCTTCCGCCTCCTAAATGCGCTTGCCATTCGAACACTGTTGCACCTAGAGTCTCCACATTTGGCATACAGATAAAACACCTCGCAAGTAATTTTTTGATCTCATTACCATAACAATGGGTCACGTGACATTTCGGCCATTTTGAAAATAAACTTTAAAATTGAGCTCATTTGCATAAAAAGGGATAAATCAAAATTCTGCTCCAGTCACTTTTTAGACCTTATAGCCTTGCTCCTTCATGCCGAATATCAAAGTCAAAGGTCTTGCCAATTTTGAGAAGAAGATTTTAAAGTATTATTTTTCTGATTTTTCTATGACCTTTGACCTTCCTATACCTGTGCAGCTAAGCTATGGCAAAGGCTTTTCTGGCCTATCTAAGGGTCCCAATAGGCAAGTGTGTCTTGAACGATGACCTTTTGGGGGACCACATTGAACACCGAAATTTTTTGAATGCCCCTTGACCTTTGACCTTGGCATCATTTAGCACATTATTAAATATGCACATATGCAATTCTGGAGTACCAGATACAGCAAGAGGTCTGATTTTTGCTATGAGGAGGCAAACAAAGTTTTTTGAGGTCAAAGGTCATCCTGGTCACGTGACATTTTGTCAACACACTTTGCTCCTATACTTCTCCCTGTGTACCAAAAATCAGATCCCTAGCTCTATTGGCTAGCCCGGAATTAGATATGCGCATAATTAATGGGCGAGGTGATGTGGTACCATATTATCTTCCATCCTACCAAATATCAAGGCAGTAGCACTTGTGGTTACTGATTTACAAGCCTATTCGTGAAATCGAGGTCAAAGGTCATCCTGGTCACGTGACATTTTGTCAACACACTTTGCTCCTATACTTCTCCCTGTGTACCAAAAATCAGATCCCTAGCTCTATTGGCTAGCCCGGAATTAGATATGCGCATAATTAATGAGCGAGGTGATGTGGTACCATATTGTCTTCCATCCCACCAAATATCAAGGCAGTAGCACTTGTGGTTACTGATTTACAAGCCTATTCGTGAAATCGAGGTCAAAGGTCATCCTGGTCACGTGACTTTTTGCCCAAAATCTTGGCTTCCACACGTCTCCCCATGTACCAAAAATCAGACCCCTAGCTCTATTGGCTTGCCCAGCATTGGCATTAGCAGCCCCTGTGCAGTAATGCTGGCTGAGCATATTCCCTATTCATAAGCTATAGGCTGGCCTCGTACGTAACTCAATGAGATGAAAGCTCGCTTGCTTCACATTCTGGAAAAACTGATCTGATTTTGCAATGAATCTCATGTTGGCTCTAAAATCAGCTTACAACCCATGCTCTATCATTGTAAGCCACTAGCTGAGTGCTGATCAGCTGCTATTCAAACATAGAGACAGGCACTACTTTTGAACCGGACTATCTTCGTGGGTAACGGATGACCTTTGACCTAGTAGCTCTACCTTTGACCTAAGCATCTCAACAGCATATCCCTGTCTATGTGTACCCTGGCCCATATGCCTACAGCTTTGCCCTATTGCTTTCATTGGGTTTTTTCTTATTAGGGTTTCGACACCATGGGTGCGAAACCCTCTGTAATCGTTCTGTTTTTTATTATTAGGGTTTCGACACCATGGGTGCGAAACCCTATGTAATCGTTATGTTTTTATTATTATTATTATTATTATTATTATTATTATTATTTCTTCTTCTTCTGTCGCGCTTTGCAACTACAGAAACACTGTTGCACCTAGAGTCTTCATATTTGGTACACAGATACAACTCGCAAAGTAATTTTTTGAGTCTCATGACCATAACAATAGGTCACGTGACATTTCGGCCATTTTGAAAATAAACTTTAAAATTGAGCTCATTTGCATAAAAGGGTAAATCAAAATTCTGCTCCAGTCACTTTTTAGACCTTATAGCCTTGCTCCTTCATGCCAAATATCAAGGTAACAGGTCTTGCCGATTTTGAGAAGAAGATTTTTAAAGTATTATTTTTCATATTTTTCAGTGACCTTTGACCTCCCCTATAGATTTACAAATGCCATTTTAGGCTAGCCAATAGAGCTAAGAGTCTGGTTCTTTTTCGACATAGACGATCATTGGCTGTTAATGTTCACCGAAATATTTTGGGTCAGGTCACGTGACCTTGACCTCATTAATTATGCGCATATCTAATTCTAGGCTAACCAATAGGGCTAGAGATCCGAATTTTGGTACACAGGGACTACTATGGGATAGAAATCTATTGCAAATATGTCACGTGACCAGACCTCATTAATTATGCGCATATCTAATTCTAGGCTAACCAATAGGGCTAGAGATCCAAATTTTGGTACACAGGGACTACTATGGGATACAAATCTATTGCAAATATGTCACGTGACCAGACCTCATTAATTATGCGCATATCTAATTCTAGGCTAACCAATAGGGCTAGAGATCCAAATTTTGGTACACAGGGACTACTATGGGATAGAAATCTATTGCAAATATGTCACGTGACCAGACCTCATTAATTATGCGCATATCTAATTCTGAGCCAGCCAATAGAGCTAGAGGTCTGATTTTTGGTATATAGGGATAACTTAGCATTACAATTTTTTTGACAAAATGTCATGTGACCTCGATGACCTTTGACCTTGAATATACGTATATGTCCATAACTCAGTAACCACAAGTGGTACACCCTTCATATTTGGTATGATGGGAGACCTTATGACACCACATCCTGTACCTCATTAATTATGCGCATATCTAATTCTGAGCCAGCCAAAAGAGCTAGAGGTCTGATTTTTGGTATATAGGGATAACTTAGCAGTACAATTTTTTGGACAAAATGTCATGTGACCTTCATGACCTTTGACCTTATATATATATATATATATATATATATATATATATATATATATATATATATATATATATATATATATATATATATATATATATATATATATATATATATATATGGGCATAACTAAGTAACCCCAAGTGCTAGACCTTTCATATTTGGTATGATGGGAGACCTTATGACACCACATCCTGTACCTAATTAATTATGCGCATATCTAATTCTGAGCCAGCCAATAGAGCTAGAGGTCTGATTTTTGGTATATAGGGATAGCTTAGCAATAAAAATTTTTTGACAAAATATCATGTGACCTCGATGACCTTTGACTTTAAATATACCTATATGTCCGCAACTTGATAACCACAAGTGCTACAGAATTCATATGTGGTATGATGGGAGAACTAATGACACTGCATCCTGTACTTCATTAATTATGCACACAATCTAATTTTTCTTTTGCTCTTAATGCTGCTACTAGTGTCGAAACCCGGTCATCGCTGCTTGCAGCTATATTTATTATTATTTTTCTTCCGCCTCCTAAATGCGCTTGCCATTCGAACACTGTTGCACCTAGAGTCTCCAAATTTGGCATACAGATAAAACACCTCGCAAGTAATTTTTTTGATCTCATTACCATAACAATGGGTCACGTGACATTTCGGCCATTTGAAATAAACTTTAAAATTGAGCTCATTTGCATAACAAGTGATAAATCAAAATTCTGCTCCAGTCACTTTTTAGACCTTATAGCCTTGCTCCTTCATGCCAAATATCAAGGTCACAGGATTTGCCAATTTTGAGAAGAAGATTTTTAAAATATTATTTTTCTGATTTTTCAGTGACCTTTGACCTCCCCTATACCTATGCAGCTAAGCTATGGCAATGGCTTATTCTGGCCTATGTTTAAGTCCAAGACAGCAAGCGTCTATTGGACAATGGCCAGTAGGGGACCAAATTGCACTCCACAATTTTGGGGATTGCACTTGACCTTTGACCTTGGCATCTTCCTGCAACTCATTTATTATGCGCATATCTAATTCTGAGCCAGGTAATAGAGCTAGAGGTCTGATTTTTGGTATATAGGGATAACTTAGCAATACAATTTTTTTGACAAAATGTCATGTGACCCCGATGACCTTTGACCTTAAATATACATATATGACCATAACTAAGTAACCACATGTGCTACACCCTTCATATTTGGTATGATGGGAGACCTTATGACACCACATCCTGTACCTCATTAATTATGCACATATCTAATTCTGAGCCAGCCAATAGAGCTAGAGGTCTGATTTTTGGTATATAGGGACAGCTTAGCATTACAATTTTTTTGACAAAATGTCATGTGACCTCGATGACCTTTGACCTCAAATATACATATATGGCCACAACTAAGTAACCACAAGTGCTACACCCTTCATATTTGATATGATGGGAGACCTTATGACATCACATCCTGTACCTCATTAATTATGCGCATATCTAATTCTGAGCCAGCCAATAGAGCTAGAGGTCTGATTTTTGGTATATAGGGATAACTTAGCAATACAATTTTTTTGACAAAATGTCATGTGACCTCGATGACCTTTGACCTTAAATATACCTATATGTCCATAACTTAGTAACCACAAGTGCTACAGACTTCATATGTGGTATGATGGGAGATCTTATGACACTGCATCCTTTACTTCATTAATTATGCGCACAATCTAATTTTTCTTTTGCTCTAATGCTGCCACTTGTGTCGAAACCCGGTCATCGCTGCTTGCAGCTATATTTAGGGTTTCGACACCATGGGTGCGAAACCCTATTGTAATCGTTATGTTTTTTATTATTATTATTATTCTTCTTGCGACGAGCTTCTGCAACTACCATGCGAACACCGTTGCACCTAGAGACTTCATATTTGGTACACAGGTACAACTCAGCAAAAGTAATTTTTTGGTCACATGACCATAACAATAGGTCACATGACCTGGCGGCCATTTTGAAAATAAACTTTAAAATTGACTTCATTTGCATAAAAGGTGGTAAATCAAAATTCTGCTCCAGTCACTTTTTAGACCTTATAGCCTTGCTCCTTCATGCCAAATATCATGGTCACAGGTCTTGCCGATTTTGAGAAGAAGATTTTTAAAGTATTATTTTTCATATTTTTCAGTGACCTTTGACCTCCCCTACAGATTTACAAATGCCCATTACAGGCTAGCCAATAGAGCTAGGAGTCTGGTTCTTTTTCGACATAGACGATCATTGGCTGTTAATGTTCACCGAAATATTTTGGGTCAGGTCACGTGACCTTGATCTCATTAATTATGCGCATATCTAATTCTAGGCTAACCAATAGGGCTAGAGATCCAAATTTTGGTACACAGGGACTACTATGGGATAGAAATCTATTGCAAATATGTCAGGTGACCAGACCTCATTAATTATGCGCATATCTAATTCTAGGCTAACCAATACGGCTAGAGATCCGAATTTTGGTACACAGGGACTACTATGGGTTAGAAATCTATTGCAAATATGTCACGTGACCAGACCTCATTAATTATGCGCATATCTAATTCTAGGCTCACCAATAGGACTAGAGATCCAAATTTTGGTACATAGGGACTACTATGGGATAGAAATCTATTGCAAATATGTCACGTGACCAGACCTCATTAATTATGCGCATATCTAATTCTAGGCTAACCAATACGGCTAGAGATCCGAATTTGGTACACAGGGACTACTATGGGTTAGAAATCTATTGCAAATATGTCACGTGACAAGACCTCATTAATTATGCGCATATCTAATTCTAGGCTAACCAATAGGGCTAGAGATCCCAATTTTGGTACATAGGGACTACTATGGGATAGAAATCTATTGCAAATATGTCACGTGACCAGACCTCATTAATTATGCGCATATCTAATTCTAGGCTAACCAATAGGGCTAGAGATCCAAATTTTGGTACACAGGGACTACTCTGGGATAGAAATCTATTGCAAATATGTCACGTGACTAGACCTCATTGATTATGCACATATCTAATTCTGAGCCAGCCAATATAGCTAGAGGTCTGATTTTTGGTAAATAGGGATAACTTAGCATTACAATTTTTTTGACAAAATGTCATGTGACCTCGATGACCTTTGACCTTGAATATACGTATATGTCCATAACTCAGTAACCACAAGTGGTACACCCTTCATATTTGGTATGATGGGAGACCTTATGACATCACATCCTGTACCTCATTAATTATGCGCATATCTAATTCTGAGCCAGCCAATAGAGCTAGATGTCTGATTTTTAGTATATAGGGATAACTTAGCAGTACAATTTTTTTGACAAAATGTCATGTGACCTTCATGACCTTTGACCTTATATATACATATATGGGCATAACTAAGTAACCCCAAGTGCTAGACCCTTCATATTTGGTATGACAGGACACCTTATGACACCACATCCTGTACATAATTAATAATGCGCATATCTAATTCTGAGCCAGCCAATAGAGCTAGAGGTCTGATTTTTGGTAAATAGGGATAGCTTAGGAATAAAAATTTTTTGACAAAATGTCATGTGACCTCGATGACCTTTGACCTTAAATATACCTATATGTCCACAACTTGATAACCACAAGTGCTACAGACTTCATATGTGGTATGATGGGAGACCTAATGACACTGCATCCTGTACTTCATTAATTATGCGCACAATCAATTTTTCTTTTGCTCTTAATGCTGCTACTTGTGTCGAAACCCGGTCATCGCTGCTTGCAGCTATATTTATTATTATTATTCTTCTTCTTCTTCTTCTGTCGCACTTCTGCAACTACCACGCGAACACCGTTGCACCTAGAGACTTCATATTTGGTACACAGGTACAACTCAGCAAAAGTAATTTTTTGTCACATGACCACAACAAAAGGTCACGTGACCTTTCGGCCATTTTGAAAATAAACTTTAAAATTGAGCTCATTTGCATAACAAGTGAAAAATCAAAATTCTGCTCCAGTCACTTTTTAGACCTTATAGCCTTGCTCCTTCATGCCAAATATCAAGGTCACAGGTGTTGCAAATTTCGAGAAGAAGATTTTTAAAGTATTATTTTTCTGATTTTTCAGTGACCTTTGACCTCCCCTATACCTATGCAGCTAAGCTATTGCAATGGCTTATTCTGGCCTATGTTTAAGTCAAAGACAGCAAACGTCAATTGGACAATGACCAGTAGGGGACCAAAGTGCACTCCACAATTTTGGGGATTCTCCTTGACCTTGACCTTGGCATCTTCCTGCAACCATTTATTATGCGCATATCTAATTCTGAGCCAGGCAATAGAGCTGGAGATCTGATTTTTGGTATATAGGGAAAGCTTAGTAATACAATTTTTTTGACGAAATGTCATGTGACCTCGATGACCTTTGACCTCAAATATACATATATGTCCATAACAAAGTAACCATTAGTGCTACACCCTTCATATTTGGTATGATGGGACACCTTATGACACCACATTCTGTACCTCATTAATTATGCGCATATCTAATTCTGAGCCAGCCAATAGAGCTAGAGGTCTGATTTTTGGTATATAGGGACAACTTAGCAATACAATTTTTTTGACAAAATGTCATGTGACCTCGATGACCTTTGACCTTGAATATACGTATATGTCCATAACTCAGTAACCACAAGTGGTACACCCTTCATATTTGGTATGATGGGAGACCTAATGACACACATCCTGTACCTCATTAATTATGCACATATCTAATTTTGAGCCAGCCAATAGAGCTAGAGGTCTGATTTTTGTATATGGGGATAATTTAGCAATACAAATTTTTTGACAAAATATCATGTAACCTCGATGACCTTTGACCTTGAATATACGTATATGTCCATAACTCAGTAACCACAAGTGCTACACCTTTCATATTTGGTATGATGGGACACCTTATGACATCACATCCTATACCTCATTAATTATGCACATATCTAATTCTGAGCCAGCCATTAGAGCTGGAGGTCTGATTTTTGGTATATAGGGATAACTTAGCAATACAATTTTTTTGACAAAATATCACGTGACCTCGATGACCTTTGACCTTGAATATACGTATATGTCCATAACTCAGTAACCACAAGTGCTACAGCCTTCATATTTGGTATGATGGGAGACCTTATGACACCACATCCTGTACCTCATTAATTATGCACATATCTAATTTTGAGCCAGCCAATAGAGCTAGAGGTCTGATTTTTGGTATATAGGGATAACATAGCAATACAATTTTTTGACGAAATGCGACGTGACCTCGATGACCTTTGACCTTGAATATACGTATATGTCCATAACTAAGTAACTAAATGAGCTACACCCTTCATATTTGGTAATTATGCACATATCTAATTCTGAGCCAGCCAATAGAGCTAGAGGTCTGATTTTTGGTATATAGGGATAACTTAGCAGTACAATTTTTTGACAAAATGTCATGTGACCTCGATGACCTTTGACCTAAAACATACATATATGGCCATAACTAAGTAACCCCAAGTGCTACACCCTTCATATTTGGTATGATGGGAGACATTATGACATCACATCCTGTACCTCATTAATTATGCGCATATCTAATTCTGAGCCAGCCAATAGAGCTAGAGGTCTGATTTTTGGTATATAGGGATAACTTAGCAATACAATTTTTTTGACAAAATGTCATGTGACCTCGATGACCTTTGACCTTAAATATGAGTATATGTCCATAACTCAGTAACCACACGTGCTACACCCTTCATATTTGGTATGATTGGAGACCTTATGACACCACATCCTGTACCTCATTAATTATGCGCATATCTAATTCTGAGCCAGCCAATAGAGCTAGAGCTCTGATTTTTGGTATATAGGGATAACTTAGCAATACAATTTTTTTGACAAAATGTCATGTGACCTCGATGACCTTTGACCTTAACTATACCTATATGTCCACAACTTCGTAACCACAAGTGCTACAGATTTCATATATGGTATAATTGGAGACCTTATGACACTGCATCCTGTACTTCATTAATTATGCGCACAATCTATTTTTTCTTTTGCTCTAATGCTGCCACTTCTGTCGAAACCCGGTCATCGCTGCTTGCAGCTATATTTAGGGTTTCGACACCATGGGTGCGAAACCCTATTGTAATCGTTATGTTTTTTATTATTATTATTAGGGTTTCGACACCATTGGTGCGAAACCCTATTGTAATCGTTATGTTTTTTATTATTATTATTATTATTATTATTATTTTATTATTATTCTTCTTGCGACGCACTTTTGCAACAACCACGCGAACACCGTTGCACCTAGAGACTTCATATTTGTACACAGGTACAACTCAATAAAGTAATTTTTTGGTCACATGACCATAACAATAGGTCACGTGACCTGGCGGCCATTTTGAAAATAAACTTTAAAATTGACTTCATTTGCATAAAAGGTGGTAAATCAAAATTCTGCTCCAGTCACTTTTTAGACCTTATAGCCTTGCTCTTCATGCCAAATATCAAGGTAACAGGTCTTGCCGATTTTGAGAAGAAGATTTTTAAAGTATTATTTTTCATATTTTTCAGTGACCTTTGACCTCCCCTATAGATTTACAAATGCTCATTATAGGCTAGCCATTAGAGTTAGGAGTCTGGTTCTTTTTCGACATAGACGATCATTGGCTGTTAATGTTCACCGAAATATTTTGGGTCAGGTCACGTGCCCTTGACCTCATTAATTATGCGCATATCTAATTCTAGGCTAACCAATAGGGCTAGAGATCCGAATTTTGGTTCACAGGGACTACTATGGGATAGAAATCTATTGCAAATATGTCACCTGACCAGACCTCATTAATTATGCGCATATCTAATTCTAGGCCAACCAATAGGCCTGGAGATCCAAATTTTGGTACACAGGGACTACTATGGGATAGAAATCTATTGCAAATATGTCACGTGACCAGACCTCATTAATTATGCGCATATCTAATTCTAGGCTAACCAATAGGGCTAGAGATCCGAATTTTGGTACACAGGGACTACTATGGGATAGAAATCTATTGCAAATATGTCACGTGACCAGACCTCATTAATTATGCGCATATATAATTCTAGGCTAACCAATAGGGCTAGAGATCCGAATTTTGGTACACAGGGACTACTATGGGATAGAAATCTATTGCAAATATGTCACGTGACCAGACCTCATTAATTATGCGCATATCTAATTCTAGGCTAACCAATAGGGCTAGAGATCCGAATTTCGGTACACAGGGACTACTATGGGATAGAAATCTATTGCAAATATGTCACGTGACCAGACCTCATTAATTATGCGCATATCTAATTCTAGGCTAACCAATAGGGCTAGAGATCCCAATATTGGTACATAGGGACTACTATGGGATGTAAATATATTGCAAATATGTCTCGTGATCAGACCTCATTAATTATGCGCATATCTAATTCTAGGCTAACCAATAGGGCTAGAGATCCAAATTTTGGTACACAGGGACTACTATGGGATACAAATCTATCGCAAATATGTCACGTGACCAGACCTCATTAATTATGCGCATATCTAATTCTGAGCCAGCCAATAGAGCTAGAGGTCTGATTTTTGGTATATAGGGATAACTTAGCATTACAATTTTTTGACAAAATGTCATGTGACCTCGATGACCTTTGACCTTGAATATACGTATATGTCCATAACTCAGTAACCACAAGTGGTACACCCTTCATATTTGGTATGATGGGAGACCTTATGACACCACATCCTGTACCTAATTAATTATGCGCATGTCTAATTCTGAGCCAGCCAATAGAGCTAGAGGTCTGATTTTTTGTATATAGGGATAGCTTAGCAATAAAAAATTTTTGACAAAATGTCATGTGACCTTCATGACCTTTGACCTTAAATATACCTATATGTCCACAACTTGATAACCACAAGTGCTACAGACTTCATATGTGGTATGATGGGAGACCTAATGACACTGCATCCTGTACTTCATTAATTATGCGCCCAATCTAATTTTTCTTTTGCTCTTAATGCTGCTACTTGTGTCGAAACCCGGTCATCGCTGCTTGCAGCTATATTTAGGGTTTCGACACCATTGGTGCGAAACCCTATTGTAATCGTTATGTTTTTTATTATTATTATTATTATTATTATTATTATTATTCTTCTTCTTCTTCTTCTGTCGCGCTTCTGCAACTACCACGCGAACACCGTTGCACCTAGAGACTTCATAGTTGGTACACAGGTACAACTCAATAAAAGTAATTTTTTGTCACATGACCATAACAATAGGTCACATGACCTGGCGGCCATTTTGAAAATAAACTTTAAAATTGACTTCATTTGCATAAAAGGTGGTAAATCAAAATTCTGCTCCAGTCACTTTTTAGACCTTATAGCCTGCTTGCCCTTCATGCCAAATATCAAGGTAACAGGTTTTGCCGATTTTGAGAAGAAGATTTTTAAAGTATTATTTTTCATATTTTCAGTGACCTTTGACCTCCCTATAGATTTACAAATGCCCATTATAGGCTAGCCAATAGAGCTAGGAGTCTGGTTCTTTTTCGACATAGACGATCATTGGCTGTTAATGTTCACCGAAATATTTGGGTCAGGTCACGTGACCTTGACCTCATTAATTATGCGCATATCTAATTCTAGGCTAACCAATAGGGCTAGAGATCCGAATTTTGGTACACAGGGAGTACTATCGGATAGAAATCTATTGCAAATATGTCACGTGACCAGACCTCATTAATTATGCGCATATCTAATTCAAGGCTAACCAATAGGGCTAGAGATCCAAATTTTGGTACACAGGGACTACTATGGGATAGAAATCTATTGCAATTATGTCACGTGACCTTTACCTCATTAATTATGCGCATATCTTATTCTAGGCTAACCAATAGGGCTAGAGATCGGAATTTTGGTACACAGGGACTACTATGGGATAGAAATATATCTCAAATATGTCATGTGACCAGACCTCATTAATTATGCGCATATCTAATTCTAGGCTAACCAATAGGGCTAGACATCCCAATTTTGGTACATAGGAACTACTATGGGATAGGAATCTATTGCAAATATGGCACGTGACCAGACCTCATTAGTTATGCGCATATCTAATTCTAGGCTAACCAATAGGGCCAGAGATCCAAATTTTGGTACACAGGGACTACTATGGGATAGAAATATATTGCAAATATGTCACGTGACCAGACCTCATTAATTATTCGCATATCTAATTCTGAGCCAGCCAATAGAGCTAGAGGTCTGATTTTTGGTATATAGGGATAACTTAGCATTACAATTTTTTTGACAAAATGTCATGTGACCTCGATGACCTTTGACCTTGAATATACGTATATGTCCATAACTCAGTAACCACAAGTGCTACACCCTTCATATTTGGTATGATGGGAGACCTTATGACATCACATCCTGTACCTCATAATTATGCGCATATCTAATTCTGAGCCAGCCAATAGAGCTAGATGTCTAATTTTTGATATATGGGATAACTAAGCAATACAATTGTTTTCACAAAATGTCATGTGACCCCGATGACCTTTGACCTTAAATATGATTATATGTCCATAACTCAGTAACCACAAGTGCTACACCCTTCATATTTGGTATGATGGGAGACCTTATGACACCACATCCTGTACCTCATTAATTATGCGCATACCTAATTCTGAGCCAGCTAATAGAGCTAGAGGTCTAATTTTTGGTATATAGGGATAACTTAGCAATACAATTTTTTTGACAAAATGTCATGTGACCTCGATGACCTTTGACCTTAAATATGAGTATATGTCCATAAATCAGTAACCACAAGTGCTACACGCTTCATATTTGGTATGCTGGGAGACCTTATGACACCACATCCTGTACCTCATTAATTATGCACATATCTAATTCTGAGCCAGCCAATAGAGCTAAAGGTCTGATTTTTGGTATATAAGGATAGCTTACCAATACAATATTTTTGACAAAATGGTCACATTACCTTAACAAAACGTCACGTGAACTTTCGACCATTTTGAAAATAAACTGTAAACTTAAGTTCATTTGCATAAAAAGTGATAAATCAAAATTCTGCTCATGTCACTTTTTAGACTATATAGCCATGCTCCTTCATGGGAAATTTAAAACTCACAGACCTTGCCAATTTTGAGAGGAAGATTTTTTAAAGCATTATATTTCATATATTCCAGTGACCTTTGACCTGCCCTATTTCTATGCAGCTATGCTATTGCAAAGGCTATTTAAGTCCTTTTTAAGAGACCAAAGGGCCAAATGGGCTAGTGTCTGTTTAACTTTGACCTGTATGAGACCAAAGTGAAATCGAAAATTTTTGTGATTCCTCTTGATCTTTGACCTTAGCATCATCCCAATACCCGGCACATATTATACATAGCCAATACTGATGGACAAATTTTGAACACAGCACTTTATTCAAGGATATATAATCTTCAAGGATATATAAATTACATAATACAGTTAACTGGAAATACAGTTGCTATACAATTGAGGATATATAAATTACATACTACAGTTAACTTGAAATACAGTTGCTATACAATCAAGGATATTACATACTACAGTTATCTGGAAATAGTACAGTATATTTTCAAAAACATCAAAAACAAAAAACAGACAAAATATTTTGAATCCTCACAACACATATCAAATCTGTAGGTACTGGTATTCTCAAAATATTCTCTAAGGACATTCAAAAATACATACATACATACATACATACATACATACATACATACATACATACATACATACATAAGTACATATGTAGACAGGTACATATGCACATACATACATACGGTACATACATACATACATACATACGGTACGCGCTGACGATGGATACCAGATAGATATTCATTCCAATAGTTTCTATAGACTATAATCCCCCTGGTGGTACAGATGTTTTTGGATGCAGGTCAAATGATATGCTCTTTTTGAAATGAATTATTATGGACCTCATTGTTGTGTTGAGGAAATGAACAGCACATCTCATACATGGCCAATACATACAGGTGAATAATTCAGAAAAAGCATTTCCTTCAGCGATATATAAATTACATCCTACAGTTAACTAAAACTACAGTTGCTATACAATCAAGGATATTTTCATTATATAATACAGTTAACTGTAAATAGCACAGTGGAGTGGAAATACAGTTGAATGTTGCATAAAATGAATATGACTATGTTATAGTGACACCATAATCCATGCTCAAGCCACATCTCTTTGAAACACTTTTATGCACTTTTTCATAAATAGCCTTCTTGAATATCAAATCTGTGGTGATGAACCTCAATAAATAAAGAGCCTCACAGCTTATATTATTCAATGACAACTTTCCTTTAACAATATGTGCAATTTTACAAGAGTTGTCACTACCACAATGACTACTTGGACTGAAACACGGCAAATGTGTATGGACGTCACTTTGATGAATGCTACCGTGACATAGTACCATCCACCTCAAAGTGAGTCATGCAGAGCACAATATGCACCAACAGGACTAGTTTACATCAATATATTTAGCAAGTGTTCTGACATAATCAGGTTCTGTTACTTCCATATGTATTGTGCCATTTGGAAAACACTGTCAATACAGCTTTGTCATGGGCTGTTATCATTTGCAGAAAATGCCCACATCTGACAATGCCCATAACCAAGGTGAGATCAATATTCTGCAGTTACCGAAATTAGAGGTATTGTCACATCTGTTCTATTCTATTTGGAAAACAATCTGAGTACTTCTTGTTTATTGTGCCTTGCCACCATCTGCAGACAGGGTCACACTCAGAAAGAGAATGACGCATTGTGTGTCATCTTCTATAGTCATAAAAGTTACAAGCAATGGAACATTCTGTTGTTTCCCTTGCTTCACAGATCTGTGGGATGGCAATATTGTACAGTGACACTGGTACATTAGTGTAGAGAACATTTCCATACTCCACAGTGTTGTGAGATATTCAGAATATGTTATTCACATAAATGCATTCTCTCCTGTGGCAAGACACTTCAATGTCCAGACTTATCATCTGCTCTTATCATCTGCAGAAAATATCTTCCTGGCAATGAAAATAAATGACTTGAGTATCCTTCTGTTACAGTCATCCAAATTAGAATCATATGAACTCTCAGTTACTGTCCCATGGCACTGTTGCACACTGATGTGAAAGTTGCTTTAATTTGAGAATGAAACATGCCTCTTTCATTGTGATTAGTCCATAGGTGACTTGATATTGCACCCTGAAAATGAAATCAGACAAAATACATATATTACTGATACTAAAATTTGTCAACTTGGTTTAGGTGTGTTATGCCATAATATGCCATTTGGATGAGGCCAGCATTAGCTTTTAATATGTTATATTTACTTCATTGCACTATCTTAATTTCCTATATGAACTTGTTATGAATGACACAGTCAAAGTCAACAACACCAAAATTTCTACTATGTCATGTTTTTCCTGGCACAAATCACCATTCACAAAACTAAAGGTTGCATTCACTGAATAAAAGTACAGAAGACAATTGAGTAATCCACTTGTGTATAGAGAACTGTTCAGAAATTCTTTCACACATATTACATGCTATTTTACATTGCAACTAAACAAGTCTGCTACTCGATAACAAATCTATTCTTAAAACATTCTCTTTTCCCAAAAATATTTACATAAGGTCATTTATTATTTCACATGTAATGCTATTACGAATGTTTCATTATTACTGTGCAGTGCGTACCTTTCAAGACAAACAACTTCAGTGACATACTATGGCCTGGTTTCACTAAGCTCATTGGCTAGAATGTCAGCTATATTTTCTGGGTAGAACATCCCTATCTCCATAGAACAGATTTAAATGAATACAGATCACTTCAAGCGACTTCATTTCAGCAGCATTTGATAGTCCATTGCAAGGCAGAAAGGACATTTCTTGCTGAATCTCAAAATACATTGTTCAATGGTAGGTCATCTTTACTTTCTGCATCTGTTAAACCTCCATTCACCACTCCACATAATGAGTTTACAGTTTGTATTCTTTTTGTGTGTCTGATATCTATAATTTCACCTCTTTGCAGACCAACAACTTTAAATGTCAATTGCTAACAGAGTTAGTTACATTGTGCTTCTGAAGCAATTCAACAAACACATAGCTTTCAATCATTTCAAAGCCCACCTCCCACTGTGCATAACAGGGCCGTAACCTGACAGAACCTTGGGCTTGGGTAAATTACTAATTATTTTTCTCTCACTACACTCAAACACTACACACTATGTCTGTGTGCACTGAATTTTACAATTCAAATATAAATGTTCATTTTGTAGAATAAACATAGGATCATATGATCTTGTCTCTCCTTCTGGCTAACATTGAATATTTACAACATACAGACAGAGATGAAATATTCTGAACACTATGGTACATCACAGTTGTGTAAATGGTAATAACATGAAATTGTTAGTTTTAAAAATAGACATGTATAGCACCTCTGTTTGTCAGTAGAACATTTTTGTAGTGGTACGGTTCAACTTTAGCTATGCATCTATTAGTGGCTATTTTATTGTCTATCCATATATCCTTAAACATATGCAATTGTAATGATAAGCATGTCATTTACATCACTGGCTGATTGAGGAATTAATAGCCAGTCAGTCACTACACAAACCACAAATTGTGACCTAAAAGGTTGATACAACTAAATGTTTACATTAGTAATGCTAACTTCTACCCAAGTCACATTACACCTGCCTTCAAAGTAAATACCAGTGCTCATAACACTTTTGGAAGTACAATGGTGATTTTTCAGGAATGCTAAGCTCCTATATTACTTAATATTATTACATGTGAAAAATTCTAGGACAGTGTGCCCTGAAGCATACACCACGTGCAGTCAAAAGTTTTAGTTAAATAAGGATTCTATACCTTTACATCTCCTATGCATAATTTCCTTGCTTTACCTGTGACTTTGTTTGGAAAGTGGTGTTTCACATTGGCTAAGAGCGCACACTGTTCTTAGATTTTTTCCAGTACCCCTTTCAGGCTACGGCCCTGTATGCAAGCACACACACACTCACACACACACACACACACACACACATATGGGGGCCCGTCACAATCAGCCCTCCCCATCTGTTTCTTATTTTCATCAGGACGGGATAACCTTTTGTGATTCCTTTTCCATAAACATGGTCAATGAAACAGCTTCAGAAGATTGTAATCTACACACACTTTAAAAACCATATCTTGCATTAAGTTCACAAGTGATGGTGATATTATTGGAATTATGAGTCACTTGACCATTTGCATATTTACCCTTTTTCACTACCATTCAAGGAAATGTTTCCCTGAAAACTTCTACTTTGTACAATACTAGTCTGTAAACTACTCATATACCACATACAGCATATGTAGCACTAGCTCATCTTTCATCACAAAGGTAAACAGTTAACATGACACCTTTGCATGCATTCAAATCTTCAACAAAAGTGCATTGTGAAAACTAAAATAAGTTTGTATAACTTCGACACCTACACTGTCTACATTTTTCACATAAACATGGTCAATCAATGTTCCACTTTCTGTTGTTGCCTCTGAAACACACTGTGAGAAGCCTCTCTGCTCCATCAATTTCAGCAAACATGAAGACACAAATATGTTTTCATTGAAATCACCAATGATGATGTTGCCACCAGGGATCTTCTCAATCTCTATCACTAATTTCAACAGATTTCTCTTGAACACATCAGCTTTATAAGACTTAGGTCTATATATAACAGCTACTGTCAATCTTATCTCTTAACATAGAATGCAAGATATTCCAGATTTGTTATACACAATTCCAAGATTTCAATACATTGATCCACACTTGAATAAATGCCTACTCCACCATGAGCTTGCTGCTTCAATTCAGATGTCACTGGGTCAGATGTATCGTAACAAAGTTCTCTTGGCTTGTGATAAAGTGCAAAACCAGTTAATTGCAAATCATTCTGCATATCTGAGGTTGGTAGCCAAGTTTCTGTCAAGCATATAAAATCAACTGTCATAAATCTATGGTCATTTCTCAGATCTTCAAAATGAGAGTGCAAACCCTCTATGTTATGCAGCATTATGGTACATGAACTATCTGCATTATAAGTTCCTTCTGACGATGTCATGAACTTTGGCATACAGGACAGGGCAGCATCAATTTTGTCATTGCAGTATATAGCTGATTGTTGGAAATCGGTTATAGTAAGTCCACTTAGAGACTTTACTCGACTTAAGGCTACATAAGCTTGTCCTGGTTGGAATATTTTGTCCAATGATACTACAGCTTCATCTACAGTTAATCCTTGCACTTTATGTACAGTACTAGCCCAGGCGAGCTTCAGTGGGAATTGACGCCGTATACTTCCACAGTTATTCACTTTGTCTTCCTCACACTTGATTGGCGTGCTTTTTTCTGGTATCATTGATAATGTCTCTGTATGGCGGCGAAGTTTTGCACCAACCTTTTCATTGTCAAAACAAACATATATAGTAGATGGAAAACTCTCTCTGGATTCCACATGTATGTATGACACAATGCCAAAAACGCCATTCACTAAACCATCAGACACATCAATATTCTTTGTCAACATCACACGAGCACCAACGGCCAGAGTAACAGTCTTTGCCAAATTGATTGTACACTTTACGATGTTGCCCACTCACTTTGACTAATTTCTTTGTTTGGGATCTCTGTACAAATCCTGTGCATTAATACAAATTACATCTGAACTTAACGAGTGAAGTTTCTAATGTTACATTCATCAACTTTTCGGTTGGTTGCAAAAATATGAATTCCTTTACCCTCCTCACCAGTTTCACAATTTGAAGCATAGTAACAACATGAGCATCTAAATCATCAGATTTCTGTCTTTTTCTGATTACGTTCAATGTTTCGGCAAATTCAGAGTCTTGCTGTCTCACTACTTCAGTCAATTCAGCAATGGAAAAGTAATCATTCCAGAGATCAACTCCTTCATTGTTGGCATATAATGCCTTTCCCTTCACTGGTGGTAATTGGTAAAAATCACCTACACCAATCACTGCTACACCACCAAATGGCAACTGATCACCAGTTTGTTTGATTTGTCTCAATCTTCCATGCACATAGCCAAGTAGTTTCTTATCAACCATAGAAATTTCATCAATAATGAGAACGTGAAGACTACCAAGCTTGGATCTCAGCGTGTTTATTTTTTCATCTCCAAGTGGTTGGTATGGGAGTTGTGCATCAATAGCTATTGAGAAGGTACTGTGTATGGTATTCGCATTTATATTAAACGCAGCTACACCAGTTGGTGCTGTTAACAAAACTGATACATCATCTGGATTTGGTAGAATACGAGCCAAAATTCGTGATGCTTCATAGTACACTGCTTTGATTAAATGAGATTTTCCTGTGCCTGCACCTCCAGTTAGAAACATGTGAAAAGCTTCAACACTTTTTCCATTGGCTTTGTTGAGACACCACTGCCGCACTTTGTAAAATATCTCTCTCTGTGTGCTATTTAAAGATCTTAGCAATATTACAGCTTCATTCCTTGACATTCCACACTGGTGATACACTTCTGAGGCTGACACTTTCTGTTTTTTCTCCAGCAAGTCAGGTATAGATTCATCATTTTCTCCTTCATCTGACACATAATTGTCCTTCCTCTCTTGTAAACTTTCCAATCTATCTATTTCAGACTCTGGATGAATTTGAGCCCATGCATCTTCCAAGTTATCACTTGTTCGAAGGATCTCCTCTGCTGAATCTAGTACATCAGCTTCTTTTTCAAAGACTGCTCTATTCCTTTCAACTATAGCCTTCACCCTTTCTACAGCTTTGCTACCACACTTCACTGCACCAGTGTTATAGAATTCTTCATATGAATTAAAGTTGTCAGGTTTCAACTGAGCATCAAACTGATATGGCAAGAACAGTTGAAGAATGCTTTGATAATACTTCTCTGGCTGTTTCATTGCTGAAAACCTTGCATATCTCACCACAGCTGGAGCAGTTCGAGTTCTTTTCTTCATATGACCAAAACCATTTTTCAGTTTAACTACATTCTTCTTTGAACATGTATTTGACACCTCTGATGACGACATTATTCTGTACTCAGATACAAAACTAGCAAGACACATTTCATCAAATATATCTCCATCTGGTCTGTTTTTATAACGATCTATGATGCTAGTCATCCAGATTTCCTCCTCATTAAGATCACCTTCTTCACTTCTCATTTGTAGAATTTCAAGAGGTAAACTCATTTTGATAGGGTTATCCCCTGTTGGGATAAAGTGTACTTTTCTTGATCCTTCTTTCAACCTCAAGTTGCACACTCTATACACAGCTTCTTGGGCACTCACTTCTCGATTATTAACATATAACAATCCCAATCGTCTAAGTGCTTTCTTGGCATCTACATTATCTTCTTTAGAAGCTTCCTTTTGTGCATGATCCAACAGTAAGCCCATTTCTCTTTCAGCTTTGGAATGTAACTAATAATGTACACAATGCAACTATATGCATCAACAACAAATTGTATATCCATATTAGCATTCCAACATCGTAACAAGTCCTTGTTGTATTGGTTTACCCACACATCAGTTGATTCTCTTTTCAAGACCACACTGGTTTTCTTAGTTAATACACTGCACGCTCTCTCAAACAAGTCTTGTGTAACTCCTATGCTAGTAAACAGAGATTCAACTGTTGAGAAAGTCTTCTCAGAATCTGAAAGTGCAGTCCAGATTTTCGACAGAATTTTCTTGGCCTCACCTTTACTTAGTACTTTTGGTGCTGATCTGATTCAACTTCGTCTACTTCATAGTATTCAACAGAACTTTCTGTACTATTGGAATTGATTCCACTGAGTGCTTTATCTAAATCACTAACAGCCTTTCTTATGACTTCAGGCAACTGAGCATCAGTGTCAGGTCGAGCAATAAACGTTTTTTCAGAAGGTGGTCTGGGAAAGTTGAATCTACAATCAGTACCATGTTTTCTACAAGATTTTGAATGCCGTGTGCTGTGTTTTTGAACACTGTTTACAATTTCATGAAGTTCTTCATCATATTCTGAGCATGGCATTTCACAAGTCACATATTTGTCAACAAATGAAGTGACATCATCGTCATCATCTTTGTCTACTTTTGGTGCATCCTTCACCCAAACAGACAATGTGTATGTGGTGAACCACGTTGCTGGAACTCAACTCGATAAAAGTAATCTTCAATTTTACCGATAGGTTCTGCTGGTGACATTATTACTTGAGTCAAAAAGTAATGAAATCTCTGATCAAACATTCGAGCAGCTGTTACAGGGTTATCTCTTAACACAGCACATTTCTCTGACCAGTCCAGCTCTTCTGCTTTGCGAATATCACCTTGTGCTTCAAGAATACTATCAACCATCTCAGGCCATCTCATATCAGCAGATGAAAATGAGCAAAACCACGTCGGAATACCTAGCTGCCTCACCATTGCAAACAGATCTTTCTGTGCACTTTGCCAATAAGGTGGTGTTCCTCGGATTGGTTTCAGAAATTTGTAACCTTCATCATAATTTAAAATTTTCTTTAGTGATTGTTCATCTGTCAAACTTGAAGCAGTTATATTTCACGGCATGTTTTGCTAGACCCTTTCCGCATTGCTATAGACACATTTGACAACACTTGTTGCACCTCTGATAAACACTGAGCATAAAATATGAAGTCGGTGTTTCTCGCAAACCTGCTATCTACATTCATCAAACGATTATGAAGATATCGTGCAAGTGTAATTCTAACTTCGCGACTGTCCAGAAAAGTTGGTGACCCATAGGGTACAATACAGGGAAAGACTTTGCTTCATTACTTTCATCACTTAACATTTCAACAGGATGATTTCTTTCTGCAGGAGCAACACAATAGATTTTGTCAAAATGCTGATCAAGAACTTCCTGAGCTATGTCAACAGGTTGAAGACATGTATCCATGAACATTCCTTGCTGCTCTTCACTATTCTTATCATCATTTTCTGCGTCTGCATTCCTGAATTATCCTGTGATTCTGTATTCTCAGCATTATCTCCTGATTTGCTATTTCCAGCATTATCCTGTGATTCAATATTTCTAGCATCATCCTGTGGTTCTGTCTTTGTTTATCACTCTCATGTCTTGTACCATCTTCATCAGAAATACATTCATCTCCTTCATCAATTCTGGACAATGGATTCCTCCAATCTTTATTGAAAGAAATACCTCTGTACCACTTATTGTTCATTGTTAGGTAATGAAGTGCACTTTTGATCTTCGAATCATTCACATATTGATATTGGTAATGACCTTTATAACTGAGTTTCCGTTTCAATTTCACCCTAATCATTTGATCATCTGACTCCTGTCGCGGCAAAACATAAGTACCTTTCTCTAGGCTAGAAGGAACACAAAGAACAGGTCCATGTACACCATTCTGACCACCTTTTGGTAGAGCTAACATTTTCATAAATGGAATATGCAAAGCAATCAAATGTTGCTCTAGAGAATTTAAGCATTTCAGTTCTTTTGGAATATTCATTACATGAAGATTATTAGCTGCAGCTTCTGCCGGCATATTCCCATTCAACAATTTACGATGACAAGTATAACATATCCACATTAATTTCTGTTGTTTCTGTCTCCAATATAAACAGTCACTATCACATACATCTGTGCATTGGTGAAATTCAAGACACTTCTTTGCAATCTTTGCTACAAAGCCTCCTTTCTTCGAATATATTTCTCTTTTACACTGTATTACTTGATTTTTGAAAAGTTGTCGATAGCAAACTGAACATACATAATTGGGGCCATGAACTATTTCATTTCGAAACATAGTTATAACAGTTTCAATGTTCTTCTGTTTATTAGCTTTGGACTGTCGAGCAGCAAATACCCTACACTTAGTATCATCCCTGTAGCTTTCACTATCTTTATACTTTCTAATGTATCTTGCTTTAACCAACTCCCTGTGACTCTCATTTTCCTGATATTTCTGGACACTTCTTGCCTTTACAGCTGCTCTATGACACTGATTCACTTCATACTTTTCAATACTTCTAGCTTTGACAGCTTCCCTATGAGACGGATTGTGTCTATACTTTTCAATACTTTGTGATTTCACATCTTCCCTATGACTCTCATTATTTGCATATTTCTGAATACTTCGTGCCATAACATCCTCCCTATGACATTCATTGTCTGCATATTTCTGAATACTTCGTGACCTAACATCCTCCCTATGACATTCATTGTCTGCATATTTCTGAATACTTCGTGACCTAACATCCTCCCTATGACATTCATTGTCTGCATATTTCTGAATACTTCGTGACCTAACATCCTCCCTATGACATTCATTGTCTGCATATTTCTGAATACTTCGTGACCTAACATCCTCCCTATGACATTCATTGTCTGCATATTTCTGAATACTTCGTGCCTTAACATCCTCTCTATGAATTTCATTCTTTTCATATTTCACAATACTTTGTGCTCTCTTAGCTTGTCTATAACAGTCCTTGTCTGCATACATTTGTTTTGCTTGTGCTTTTTTAGTTTGCCTATAACACTCTTTGTTTTTATACATTTGTTTCCCTTTCCTTTTTTAGCTTCCCTATAACACTCGTTGTCTGTATACATTTGTTTTGCTTGTGCTTTTTTAGTTTGCCTATAACACTCTTTGTTTTTATACATTTGTTTCCCTTTTCCTTTTTTAGCTTCCCTATAACACTCATTCTCAATATACATTTGTTTTGCTCTTGCTTTCTTATTTACAGCATTATCTATGTAGTGCCTATTCACAGCACTTTTCTTTTTTGCATGGAATTCAAATTCTCTCCAATATTTCTGTTGTTCCTTTTCTCGTTTTTGTTTCTTAATCAAAGTACTTCGATCAGTAACTGTACATGGTCGTTTCCGTTTCAAGACTCGATGTGCTATTGATCTACAAATCTCATCAACAGATACTACATTCTCCTCATACTTCAGTTGTTTTCCAGCTCTTTTTCTCCCATCGACATGTTTTGGGTCCACTACTTCATTTACATCAGTTCCTAAACTCCTCTTAACTTTACGGTGTGGAACATTTCCCATGACTTTAGTTGTATTCGTTGATGTATTCATTGCATTGTGGCCACATTCATACACTAAAACACCTGGAGGCTTGACACATTCCACAAATTCATAGTGAACTTCCATACAGTGTTTCAGAAATATTGATTTACCAGTAGTTTCACTGTTTTTGTTAATCTGAGTGCTAGAATATTTCAACCATTTACCTCTACTAAAAGTGACAACATCTGATTTCAAAAGGTTTGCAGTTGCTAGTATTTCTACTTCGGTTGCCCATGTTCCCAAATCTTGCATGTGAGATTTTACAAGGTATTCATCAACTGACTGATATCCAGATCTTAAATGACAATAGAATACTGCAGAGTTCTCTTTAAGATGCTTAACAATGGCCAATCGAATTACATCATGATTATTCTCTGTACCACACAATGCATATGATACCGCTCTAAAGAAACAATTTCCATCCTCCTTGATTTTCTTTGTTCTACAAGGGTCACCCATTTCAATACCTGGACCACTGTGTAAATATGCAACATTTTCATTCTTAATGCTTAGTTCATTGCACAGCATTTCACACAACTCAAAATCCAAAGGGCAATATAACTGTGGTGTCTCTTCTATGCCAACAACAACTACTTCATCATCATTGTTACTGTCTCCATTACTTACATTGGCAACACAGTCAGATTCAATATTCACAGTAATTCCAGTCACTTCAAACTGTTCATTTCTACCAATACCCATAGAAGTAGCTAAATTACAGCAATGTTTATACACTACCTCAATACTGTCCAATGGTATCAGTACACTTGTGCCATTTGCTGTAACCATGCCATTTGAGTCTCTTGAGTGACTGTCAAATGTATAGAAGATATTCTCTTTCTTCAATACGGCAAAAACAGCTGCTCCAAAATTAACAAAACATGCATCATATTGTGTTAATGTCACTACTAATGCATTGTACAAAGACATCACAAAACTATCTATATTGATATCTTCACCTATTAGACCTGTGACAGATTGTCCAAAACTTGACTTAAACCTTGTGTCAAACAACTCAATAGACTGTGGTAGTTCTGTGACTAAAAGATAAACATCCATAACTGATGGTGATTGCTGCACACAACTATACAATTCATTACCTGTTTGCAGTATTAAATCCATGTCGCACGTATTCCACATTTGCACATTTTTTATTTTACTGTACAGTACAGAAACATAGCTATTAGCAACACACTGCCTCCCACTGTTCTCACCAAATTGAGCATGACTTTGGTTAAAACTGCCCTGCACTAAGTTTGAGCATTTGATTTGTATCTTAACCTTCTCACTGTCAATCATTTTATCAACTTTAATGTCAGTTTCATTCACTCTCACTTCATATTCAGTATTACTTGTAGTTTTCATTGCCATACTAGTCATGTCATGTTCTGATGTCTCATTTCCTTCCTTGTATGAAATAAATCTTTCCCTAGTACTTACATTGTCATTTGCCATGTCATTAGAGTCACGAAGCACTGCATTTCGAGTTTCATTTGCCATGTCATCAGAGTCCCGAAGGACCACATTTCCAGATTCATTTGCCATGTCATTGGAGTCCCGAAGGACTACATTTCCAGATTCATTTGCCATGTCATTGGAGTCCCGAAGGACCACATTTCCAGATTCACTTGCCATGTCATTGGAGTCCCGAAGGACTACATTTCCAGATTCATTTGCCATGTCATTACAGTCCTGAAGGACCACATTTGCACATTCATTTGCCATGTCTTTACAGTCCCTAAGGACTACATTTCCAGATTCATTTGCCATGTCTTTACAGTCCCGAAGGACTACATTTCCATCTTTACAGTCCCGAAGGACTACATTTCCATCTTTACAGTCCCGAAGGACAACATTTCCATCTTTACAGTCCCGAAGGACTACATTTCCATCTTTACAGTCCCGAAGGACTACATTTCCATCTTTACAGTCCAAGAGACTACATTTCCATCTTTACAGTCCCGAAGGACTACATTTCCATCTTTACAGTCCCGAAGGACTACATTTCCATCATTTCTAGATTCATTTGCAATATTATGACAGTCCTGAAGGACTGTATGGTCCAAATGCACAGTGGTTGATGGGACACGACCCAAACTCAACCTCTTCTTCAGCACTGCACTCCTCTTCCAATTCTTCTTGCGGGGCATCTGAAAGATATTGAGACATAATATTAACATCAAAGCATAACTTAACAGGCCATTTTCAATAACATGGTACCCTGCAAATATACATATATACATACATATACATATAAATACTGACACACATATAAATACTGACATACAGACACACAAATATAAAAATACAGTACACAACAAAACTTGCGTTCAGACTCGGCGGGTGTTTGACGGCGATTAGACGCGTCCGAGACGCGTATAAGACGCGTCTAAAACACGACCCTTCCAGCTCATTATCTCACAATGGAAAGAAGGTCATGAGTGGCCCTTGTTATGTAAATACAATACTCCACCTATTCCCGTTTTTGTCATATTCTAGACGCTCCAATTCCTTTCGTCTACCATAATAAAATGTTGTCTAATCTAGCAAAATTTTGCCTAGTCGATGTTTCATAGTGTAAAACATTTGGAGAAAAGACCGATTGATTATATGTTGTTGCTCCAAAACCACCCAGCTAAACTCATTGCATTACCGATATCGTGTTGACCATGCGTTGTTCACTGTGCATGTCCATGAGAAAGTCATTATCGAATGGCCTGGACCGATGCCACGAAGTAATTGCTAGTACATGAAATCAAAATCTTCCCTTCTAAAATATTTTGGATATCAAAATACCGTACTAAGTACTAGTAGTAAATGTATGTACAGTCATGGTATTGTTGACAAAATGAACAGAAACACTGTTCATTCATGTGTCTGTGAGCTTTTTATTGCACTGTATGCATATATATTATTGCGGATTACTGTATTACTGTTTAACCCTTGCGTCTATTTTACACAAGCATAGGATTAAAAACACCAAGAAACGATAGCCCGCATAGCAAATAAAATTTATTACGAAAACCCAGATTTTATAATGTATCAGTTATTGTTAAAAACGTAACGATTTAATTCCCATTTGAGTAAAATAACTCGACAGTTGTAAATGGAATTCATGTTCGAACCCAATCACAATTTACCTCTCCTCTGGCGGAAATCAACCATAGGCAGACTTTACGCAGCTTTCCCACAATTTCGATGATCACATTATGTCCAAAAAATGTCATTTTACGTCTTCATTGTCATTATTTGCAATACCAGGGAAATGAAGACCATCAAAAACACAGAATACAAAATAAGATTTAAAGTTTTAAAAAGGAACTTCTAAATATAGAGGGAATGGCTCGGCAATTTCAGAGTTGCGTTGTACTAAATTCGAATGAAGTTACAAAAAAGATTAAAGAAACTACAGAAACGGCCTCTTCTGCTTCATATCTGGACATTTTACTTGAATTTGACTCCAATGGTCACCTTTCTACTAGGCTATATGACAAGAGAGATGATTTCAACTTTAGTATAATTAATTTTCCACACCTCATCAGTAATATTCCACTCTCACCTGCTTATGAGGTATACATTTCCAAGCTTATACGATATGCAAGAGCATGCAGTTCATATGGTGATTTTGTAGAGAGACATGGCCATCTCTCTTTCAAACTGTTAAATCAAGGTTACACCAGAGCAAGACTTGTCTGTACATTCAAACGCTTTTTTGGCAGGTATCGCAAGCTGGTAGATAAATACAATATCTCTCTTCGACAAATGATCACTGATGGCATCGGTGACATTGGGCCTTAGTTAGTGACCACTACCTATCTGACTTACAGATTGATATATGGCGGGTGCCACATGTGGGGCAGGATGCGCTTACTATTTTCGAAACACCTGACATCACTTCTTGGTCTTTTGGCCAGAGGTCCATATATCTTTCTTTCATGAATTTGACTTTGTTTGTACCGTCTATTTACTGTCTGTTCTGTGCTGTTTTGTGTCTATGTTTACAACTATTGTCTTACAAATTTTGACCAAGTGTTATTGGATTATGGATTGGTATGATTGCGATTATTTTACAAATGCAAGTTCGGAGTCTAGCAACAAACTTTTATTAAATACATTATTATTCGATCACTGTGTTATAGTTTTAACCACTTGTGCCCTAGTTCTACTGGTAATGTGCAGTATTGTACATGCTGTTACGCAACTGCATTGATTGGGAGAACAAACGTTCATGTACTTTTATAAGTGCACATTCATGAGCTGCCATGGACATTCCTTGATAAATATGAATATTTCTTGAAGTCTCTTTTATTTGTCGATGCGTATGTCATATTTCTGTCTTGTTTTCAATTCAAAAATGAATACACAACTTGTATACAATGTAACAATGCACACAACGACACAATCATACATTCTTCAGGGGCACAGATATATAGTCTTACATTTATTTCAGGAGTTTCATTGCACATCGTATCAACATGACTTTCTCACACCATGGAATTTCTTTACTCGAGTTTGAACTAACATTGACAACTGGTCCATTCAAGAACTCATGGAAAGAGACGCGACGGTGCTTCGTAATATATAGAGGTGTACCTCGATTATAATATTAAAACTTCAGTCGTATCTCGTCATCTTTCCGCGGTCGGATACAAAGCCACCTTACGGCAGCACAATCATAATCATACACCGAAGCCTAGAATTGTATTTTACACAGCGGTGTCTTGCACAGCGGCATAGAAATACCGGTAGACACAAGCTATACTTCTACGTGCAAAAGCGTGACAACAATGTTTGCTTCGAAATGCTCAGATAATTTTGAAAACAAACACTGGACAGACAAACTTGGCCTTCAAGCCTCAGTAAGATAGTGGGCCAATTCGGCTACCTCGGAAACATAAGTCAGATCTTTTCTCACTGAGAAATAAAACGGAATTAAGCAAAATCAGTTAGCCAACGAAATCACTTGCATTTTTCTACAACATTATTACCGTTGACTTACGGTACAGACCCATACAACCACAACCTACCGTACTATCACGTTAAACTATTTACCCTAGATAGGAGCAAAGTCGTACGTGAAAAAAGTAAAGGACAAAATACAATTTGCAGGTTTTCAAAACAAATTTTATTGAGATGTAAGTTCTCATTTCCATGTCGCTAGCGCTCCCGTTCAAGACCTGTGTAGAAAGGACACGTGGTTTAAAATGTAATAAATTGACGGAGCAACATTCATTTGGATTGATTCGGTGCTCAGTGTTCTTGTTTTGTTTTTTTCCCAAAATTCGTAATTTTTCAAACAGAACATAAAACCCATGGAAACCACTGTCTGTCACTGGTACTTTTCTTTTATTTGTTTTTGTAATTTTATTACATTGGACCTGCAAGGTATAATTGTCTCAGAACGGGTTAGTTTTACCCGGGAACACAACTTTTTTAAGTTACCTGCCCTGGTACTTGGTTGCAATGTAGTCCGGATGTTTCGCAACTAGTCTGTGAACATGAATTGTTCACTTTTAACATGTCAGCGGTGTGGACTCAGCGACCCAGCCGTACCAGGCTCTGAAACAATTCTAAAAAGACTACGCAAGACAGAGACTATAGACTTTTGTCTTTTGTCCGTTCATATTCCTTGTTCACTGGCATTTGGCAAAACGAACGTCCCACATATATTTCTAACTGACCACATGTTTTTATAAACGTGCTATCTATAGGCTATAGCTTCATGTGTACTTCGTCAAATCGCAATATCCCCATTCTTGCTAGCCAGAGCAAATCTCCGCTCCGCTGACCTACGCAAAAACGGGTAGTGCTAAGCTATCGCCATAAAGATGCACGTGGATTACGACGATGAATATCCCCAGCTATTTATCGAAATAGTTGTAGAAATGCTACGTTAGACAAATACAGAGAGGTGTAAAAGTCATGTCTTTATTGAGCTCTATACATATACCTATCCCGTTCCTCTGTAACTGCTGCTGTATGAGAGTGGAAATTACGCTGGCTGGGGCGATGACATTGCATGTGTTTGAGGATACAGTATATCGTATGATGTGTTTCAAATTCTGGCAAAATGTTTACCACTTCTGTGAAATGCCCATCTAATTTCCTGGCAGCACAAAAATATAACCCATTGTTTTTCATGTCCGTACGGACTTTGGCATATGAATTAGCAAAGTGTTGAGTAAAAATTTCAGCAATGTCTATACGAGGGACACTGTGTCCCCAAGACAACGCAACTCTACATTGGCTGTAAAACTTGATAGGGTTTTGGGCAAAGGGTCAATCCAAATTGAGACACTTTAGAGATACCAAATGAAATTGACAAGTTGATGAATATTTTCTTGACTGCGTCAAAAAAACGGTAACTCTCGCTTGAAAAAATTCTGGTGCAACCTACTGGCATACTTTAGACAAGTTAGCGGTGGGTTTTTTTGCATTACCTCTGGTGCATACAATTTACATATATGAATAACAGTCGCGTTTTGGACGCGTCTGAAACGCGTCTCAGACTGAGTATTGTCATGAAAAAGTCACATCAGAAACGCGTCTTTCTGAACAGAAGTTTCGCTGCATAATATATATATATATATATATATATATATATATATATATATATATATATATATATATATATATACACACACACACACACACATACAGACACGTACGGAGGTAAGGGAACAACTCACATACAGACATGACATACACGCATACATACATACATACATACATACACAGGGTTTTACATGACGCGCATTTCTGCGTCCTTTACGCATAAAACCGGACGCAGGACCCCTCAAAAACTAAACCACGCGTCCCTTGGGACGCAGCAATATCTGTTGCTGGTGTACACCTTGCGAAGCTGCTGAACACGTAAAACACATCCCAGTAAACCTTACCGACCCCGTACTTTAACCCTTAAAGTGCCGCGTCGGTTTATAAACCGACACGGCATTCTCGCTCTCAGCGCCACGTCGGTATATAAACCGACAGTGATTGCGTTCTATGCTTATGCCTAACTTAGCTATGCATTGCCGAACTCAGCCAGAAGGAGGGTATTCCTGACCCTTTGAACCCAGTTTAGTACCATATAAGGACTAAAATAATGACATCATGCAGCCTAACAATCGAAAATTCCAGTAATTTATGCGAACTTTCTTCAAAAGAGGTCAGCGGTTTTCATGAATATTTAATCAGGTCTGCAGTTTCACCGTGCGTACGCGGATACGGCCACAGTGCATTGAACGAAACACGTACGTACGTTTTGAAAGCTTTACCATGCCGTAGACACGGAAGACAACTATATTATGCCAAGCTACTGCCCTCTGGGTGATAGAAATGATAGATTTTACAGTTTTTTTGAGAATATTTTATGGAAAAATGACGCGATTTGGTGACCAAATCGATCGCGATAGTGAACTTTGAACGTATCGGCGGCCAAGATGGCGGCACTGTGTGATGCCTAACTCTCGACATGGAACCCGAGGTTAAGGTTTTCGAAGTCCAAAACATGCAAGATTGAGAAATTTGTAAGGATTCGGTTAAATTGAAGTGTATTTTGTGAATTTCAAGCGTTTGACTGCCAAAAAGCCCCTTTAAACTGTTGATATTTGACCTCCGGCCGTCCTGAAGCGAGACGGCCATAACAGTCGACCCGGTTTGTAAATGAAATGTAGTTGTTCTGAACTGTTGACATTGCGAGACATTTCCTACGTGTTACGCATTTTTTTAACTGAAATAAACCTGACATGAAACTTTTTTCTCGATACTTAGTGGTTTCTTTCCATTTTGTGGCGGATTTTGTGGCGTGCTTGTCAAAAAATGTGATCAAACTTGGCGAACGGATTGACTAGTATGTATGGTAGTACGAGTCCGTGACTCGATAAGCCACAGATAGTTACACACGCGTACGTGAATTAAACTAATGTAAGTTGGGTCAAACACCAAAATTAATCGATAAAAAGGTTAGTGAAATGTGTTTTGTCTTCAACTCTTCATTATAGTTATACAGGCGGTTCAAACTATACAGAGTCAGTTGAATATGCCCTATAGTTGTGTGCATGTGTTGCACAATAGTTACCCCTCCATGTACAATATGGAACCTTGTTGTCTCTGTGTATGCAAATTAATACTAATTGAACACAGTGAAGACCATGGCATTGATAAACTATAAAACGTTTTTGTGAAATAAATTGGGACCCCCATATTTTGATGTAGGACTCCCATTTTCTAACACCAGGAGTCCCAGGGACTCTCAAAGTTAAAAGTGATGTAAAACCCTGTGTACATACATACATACATACATACATACATACATACATACATGTATACACAGCTCAACAGACACATACATAAAGACAGACAGACATATATACATAAGATACAAATATACATTCAAAGACACATACAAACATACATATTGATATACACACATCTATATAGACATACAAGCAGCCAGACATCATATATGCATAATTGGAACACATACATGTATGCATGCATACATGCATGCATACATGCATGCATACATACATACATACACACATACTCCTAACCAAGTCAATCTGAATAGTTAGAAGTCAAGACAGTATTATGCATCGTTACAGTTGGTAGAATTACTTTTCAGATCACAGAACTATCAATGGATGTCATACATTGGGACACTGAACCTCCCATGACAGCTTCACAAGGAAAATGGCTTGTTTTTTTCCATGGTCTACTTTCACTGTCTTGTGATACAATACAGCCTTAAAAACTCTGTAGCAATGACTAGCAAGATTACAAATTGTTCATAAATGCCTCTATTTTATTCCCCTACAACACCAAGCCTCCAGCCTCCCTCAAAATGTATCAAACACACAAAACTCAACTACACATTTAACAAACAAGATCAACACTTTGCTACATTTCATCTGATTACAACAGCAGTGTCACCTCAATTATCTGTGGATACTAACATGCACAGAAACAATACTTAAATTCAAATACACTCTCATTAAGAATATATGATCACTAAAAGTACAAGCATTGTAATCTCTTATCAAAAAAATACCACAATTATACAATGTCGCTCAAATTTGATCAGAATTGGTACATACCAGTATGGGTAGCAAAGATCAACAATAAATGTCGTTTCTATCTGTTCAGTGCAGGAAAATTCTACGTTGATGTTATGACAATGATTTCTGCACAGTACAACCAGAAAAACAACAAGAAATATTTAAACCAGAAAAACAAGAATGACAAAAGTAATTAAGGTCTGAAACTTTAGGTACTGGAGGACAACTTTAGCAACATGCATAGCAGAAAGGCAGCTAGCCCTCCTTAGTTTGACCACAGACTGTCTTCCTCCCCTCTACTGACGGTCTTCCTCCCTCTACTGCATATGGTTTGAGCAGGTCTGTTAATATGTAACAGTTCAATGACAATGACAGGAAATGACTCAAGTCAGTGGAGTAAGCCTGTTTCAGAATTTCGCTTTTTCTTACCTCATTTGCACACTTTTGACACTGATGTGTTCATTTGAACAAATTCACATCTCAACCCTACATCTACCTGTACACCAAATACTGAGACGGTAGCTTTGGCGGTATGGGAGCCTTTGTATGTGATGGACATACATCCGCACATACCCACAAATATACAGACATAGACGCCACTTAGACTCATCATATAAACTCTTTTTGGTATTTATATATAAAACCAAATATGACTAACAACACATGACAAGAACACTTACTGTGAGAAATGTTTGGTTACCCAAAATGTTCAATTTCATAGTTAACGCAACACACAGAGACCACAACATACCTCGATCATTCCAACTATTTTACATACAATTCTTACACATACTCTTACAGTCACTATCAAAATAGTGACAATATCACTGTTTGCTCCCATATAGTTATCAAAACAAACCAACAATTGTATGAAATAGGACATACATACAGACAGACTGACACTCACAGACTGGCACACAGTGATGACATTGACCCAAGTGTGCCTTGGCCCATGGAGAGTGATAAAGATATAACAAAAAGCTGAATGTTAATATAGGCCTACAGACACTGAGGGTGAATATGTTACAGCAATTTGATTAGTTTCTTTTCATTTTCTACTTCTGTGATAATTTTAAGACAATCAAACTGCAAGGCAGTTTTAATATGTATTAACAAACATATTATCTTTTACAAGCACACTGCAAACTGTTCTTGATTTTTCATTTACAATATTTGACACAGACTGAAATACATAACATGCAACCAATATTTACATTTTGCCCATGCACCAGATACATTGGAGTTTTTGATGTTGAGGGACACACATACAGACATACAGACATACATACAGACAGTTCCCTAGCCTATAAGAATAGCTTCCATTGCCATATATACATAGGGCTATGGGAGCTAAAAATCATAGTATAGCATATTCAACAACTTTGTCGCACCATAATATCTTATAAACATCAATCACACACACAAGTTGACAAACAAATGTAAGCTTATATTGGGTTTTTCAAATTTTGTTCAAATGTGCAGAGTTCCAGAATTTTTTGTAAATGTTTGCTCTTTTTTGTCCAATCAATATTTTTGTCTACACCGGCTTGTCTGATTGCTTTGAAAATTGCTGTGGACCTTCCGTAACACAGTAATAATCTCAATGAACATTGTCCTTGATGCTATTTTTTACATTTACTTACACAGTTACTGATTACATACAAAACCCACATTGAAACTACCATGTTGTCCCTAGCATTCATACATTCCTAATACTACAGTACACTAGTTACTTATGATAAGTGTACATTCAAGATCACTTTTTACACTGGAATGCTTTAGCGTAAATATCTTTTCCTACATAATTTCACAACAACAGTATTCATCACATTTACTGATTATTACTCTCACTATGAAAACAACACCAGCTTCTTACAACAATTCATCAACATGTATAGCTATTTGTCACTTTCTTTGTCTTTTATGTATCACATCTCTTCAAAATCTCCTTTAAACTCAGCATCATGGTAAAAGAATTGCTTACAAATCAGCCATGTGTTCTTAAAACTGCAGAATTTACAAGGAAGCACTTAGGATTCATGATAACATGTGCAGAGTTCCAGAATTTTTGGTAAATGTTTGCTCTTTTTTGTCCAATCAATATTTTTGTCTACACTGGCTTGTCTGATTGCTTTGAAAATTGCTGTGGACCGTCCGTAACACAGTAATAATCTCAATGACATTGTCCTTGATGCTATTTTTTACATTTACTTACACAGTTACTGATTACATACAAAACCCACATTAAACTACCATGTTGTCCCTAGCATTCATACATTCCTAATACTACAGTACACAGTTACTTTATGATAAGTGTACATTCAAGATCACTTTTTACACTGGAATGCTTTAGCGTAAATATCTTTTCCTACATAGTTTCACAATTTACTGATTATTACTCTCACTATGAAAACAACACCAGCTTCTTACAACAATTCATCAACATGTATAACTATTTGTCACTTTCTTTGTCTTTTATGTATCACATCTCTTCAAAATCTCCTTTAAACTCAGCATCATGGTAAAAGAATTGCTACAAATCAGCCATGTCTTGTTAACACTGCAGAATTTACAAGGAAGCACTTAGGATTCATGATAACATGTGCAGAGTTCCAGAATTTTTGGTAAATGTTTGCTCTTTTTTGTCCAATCAATATTTTTGTCTACACCGGCTTGTCTGATTGCTTTGAAAATTGCTGTGGACCTTCCGTAACACAGTAATAATCTCAATGAACATTGTCCTTGATGCTATTTTTTACATTTACTTACACAGTTACTGATTACTGTACATACAAAACCCACATTGAAACTACCATGTTGTCCCTAGCATTCATACATTCCTAATACTACAGTACACTAGTTACTTTATGATAAGTGTACATTCAACATCACTTTTTACACTGGAATGCTTTAGCGCAAATATCTTTTCCTACATAATTTCACAACAACAGTATTCATCACATTTACTGATTATTACTCTCACTATGAAAACAACACCAGCTTCTTACAACAATTCATCAACATGTATAACTATTTGTCACTTTCTTTGTCTTTTATGTATCACATCTCTTCAAAATCTCCTTTAAACTCAGCATCATGGTAAAAGAATTGCTACAAATCAGCCATGTCTTCTTAACACTGCAGAATTTACAAGGAAGCACTTAGGATTTATGATAACAACGAATCTCAGCTTAACTTCAACAGCCAACACTGTCCTTTACATGATTTCTAACATTCCATAATGGCTGTTATACAAAACATTCTCTACTTACCTGAAATATTTGGTAAACGGCATCGCATATTGCCAATGCACTGACATATAAAACCCCTGATATTGAAACACACACACACACACATATACTTCTACACTCCACATCAACACTCAGTCGACAGTCTAATAATTACTTAATCTAAGGACTATATTTGTGAACAATCACAAAATCGCAATTTTCACATGTCACTAAGTCAGGTTACTAGCCTATATTTGTCGCTCTGATGGTTGCTATTTATTTACTAAAAAATACCACAACTTAAGACCAAATGTTCCGCCATTTATCACACAAGCCTATCGTTTTGCCACGGAATAGCTAACTGAGCAAATATGATATTTCCCTACTTTCCTCGTTCTGGACATATTCTGTCGTATCGACGCAAAATCAAGATGGTGCCAAGACAACAGTATCACAATCACCAGCACGAAATACTCGTCACTTTATACGGCACATTTGCACGACTTATTGTTGACACCACTGAATGTAAAATACCCAGAAGGAAACAGATATATTTCACGATACAAACCTGCCAATCTCACTATCATTAACAAAGACCCATTACTTTGAACACATTTTTTTCACCGTCCATTTCTGCTGTCTTGGAATATTGCGCAATTGAAAACGCCATGTGACTAAACTCAAGACACCATATTGGAAGATCGCGAACCCATTTTAATGTTTCAAATCTCCTTCGGAATCAAAATTTCCGCTATATAATTATTGTCGAGTGTTGTACGAACTCCCAACACACATCGACACATAGTCTAAACCTCATGCATAAGTTTCCTAAGGTCTAAAATTCGAATCAATCGGCAGTAAAAAATAGACATGATGAACATACTCACCTTGAGTTGAACGTCATCTGAGATATGTCGACTCGTTTTCAGATATTCGAGACATGTCTTCAGACGATTTTTAAATATATAACGTGAATATCCTGCATATTTAGTGACACTTTACCGTTACACTTGTTTAATATGTTCAGTTTTTTACTGAAAAGCAATGTAAATAATGCTGCAACTTTAAAATCGGCTTCGGTTACCCGATTACTAAAAGTGTAATCCTAAACTGATTCAGAACCCGGCGCCTTTTTTAATGAACGCAATGCATTCCCAAAACATTCTCCATTCTGTCCCCTTGGTGGCGCCACCCTGGACTGAAATTTCAATAGTTAAACATACACTTTCAAAACAAAGTTGTACCCAATGTAAATTACAGGTCTGGTTTATGATTGACAGGCAAAAATATGGAGCTACAATTAATTTTATATCTGTAATTGAACACGTGATGCACATATCCCACTCTTTAAAAATATAGGGATAACTATGGCATTTAATTCCTTCGACAAAACTGCTATTCTCTACATATTTGATAGGATATTAGACCTTAAAATATCATATCTTGTAGCACAGGTCTGATTTTTAGTATATAGGGATAACTTGGTAATACAATTTTTTTTGACAAAATGTCATGTGACCTTCATGACCTTTGACCTTGAGTGTACGTGTATGTCCATAACTCAGTAACCACAAGTGCTACAGACTTCATATGTGGTATGATGGGAGACCTTATGACACTGCAGCGTGTACTTCATTAATTATGCGCACAATCTAAATTTTCTTTTGCTCTAATGCTGCCACTTGTGTCGAAACCCGGTCATCGCTGCTTGCAGCTATATTTATTATTATTATTATTCTTCTTCTTCTTCTGTCGCGCTTCTGCAACTACCACGAGAACACCGTTGCACCTACAGACTTCATATTTGGTACACAGGTACAACTAAGCAAAAGTAATTTTTTGGTCACATGACCATAACAATAGGTCACATGACCTGGCGGCCATTTTGAAAATAAACTTTAAAATTGACTTCATTTGCATAAAAGGTGGTAAATCAAAATTCTGCTCCAGTCACTTTTTAGACCTTATAGCCTTGCTCCTTCATGCTAAATATCAAGGTAACAGGTCTTGCCGATTTTGAGAAGAAGATTTTTAAAGTATTATTTTTCATATTTTTCAGTGACCTTTGACCTCCCCTATAGATTTACAAATGCCCATTATAGGCTAGCCAATAGAGCTAGGAGTCTGGTTCTTTTTCGACATAGACGAGCATTGGCTGTTAATGTTCACCGAAATATTTTGGGTCAGGCCACGTGACCTTGACCTCATTAATTATGTGCATATCTAATTCTAGGCTAACCAATAGGGCTAGAGATCCGAATTTTGGTACACAGGGACTACTATGGGATAGAAATCTATTGCAAATATGTCATGTGACCAGACCTCATTAATTATGCGCATATCTAATTCTAGGCTAACCAATAGGGCTAGAGATCCAAATTTTGGTACACAGGGACTACTATGGGATAGAAATCTATTGCAATTATGTCACGTGACCAGACCTCATTAATTATGCGCATATCTAATTCTAGGCTAACTAATAGGGCTAGAGGTCCGAATTTTGGTACACAGGGAGTACTATGGGATTGAAATCTATTGCAAATATGTCACGTGACCACACCTCATTAATTATGCGCATATCTAATTCTAGGCTAACCAATAGGGCTAGAGATCAGAATTTTGGTACATAGGGACTACTATGGGATAGAAATCTATTGCAAATATGTCACGTGACCAGACCTCATTAATTATGCGCATATCTAATTCTAGGCTAACCAATAGGGCTAGAGATCCGAATTTTGGTACACAGGGACTACTATGGGATAGAAATCTATTGCAAATATATCACGTGACCAGACCTCATTAATTATGCGCATATCTAATTCTGAGCCAGCCAATAGAGCTAGAGGTCTGATTTTTGGTATATAGGATAACTTACCATTGCAATTTTTTTGACAAAATGTCATGTGACCTCGATGACCTTTGACCTTGATATACGTATATGTCCATAACTCAGTAACCACAAGTGGTACACCCTTCATATTTGGTATGATGGGAGACCTTATGACACCACATCCTGTACCTTATTATTTATGCGCATATCTAATTCTGAGCCAGCCAATAGAGCTAGAGGTGTGATGTTTGGTATATAGGGATAGTTTAGCAATAAAACTTTTTTGACAAAATGTTGTGTGACCTCGATAACCTTTGACCTTAAATATACCTATATGTCCACAACTTGATAACCACAAGTGCTACAGACTTCATATGTGGTATGATGGGAGAACTTATGACACTGCATCCTGTACTTCATTAATTATGCGCACAATATAATTTTTCTTTGCTCTCAATGCTGCTACTTGTGTCGAAACCCGGTCATCGCTGCTTGCAGCTATATTTATTATTATTATTATTCTTCTTCTTCTTCTTCTTCTTCTGTCGCGCTTCTGCAACTACCACGCGAACACCGTTGCACCTAGAGACTTCATATTTGGTACACAGGTACAACTAAGCAAAAGTAATTTTTTGGTCACATGACCATGACAATAGGTCACATGACCTGGTGGCCATTTTGGAAATAAACTTTAAAATTGACTTCATTTGCATAAAAGGTGGTAAATCAAAATTCTGCTCCAGTCACTTTTTAGACCTTATAGCCTTGCTCCTTCATGCGAAATATCAAGGTAACAGGTCTTGCCGATTTTGAGAAGAAGATTTTTAAAGTATTATTTTTCATATTTTTCAGTGACCTTTGACCTCCCCTATAGATTTACAAATGCCCATTATAGGCTAGCCAATAGAGCTAGGAGTCTGGTTCTTTTCGACATAGACGATCATTGGCTGTTAATGTTCAACAAAATATTTTGGGTCAGGTCACGTGACCTTGACCTCATTAATTATGCGCATATCTAATTCTAGGCTAACCAATAGGGCTAGAGATCCGAATTTTGGTACACAGGGACTACTATGGGTTAGAAATCTATTGCAAATATGTCACGTGACCAGACCTCATTAATTATGCGCATATCTAATTCTAGGCTAACCAATAGGGCTAGAGATCCGAATTTTGGTACACAGGGACTACTATGGGATAGAAATCTATTGCAAATATGTCACATGACCAAACCTCATTAATTATGCGCATATCTAATTCTAGGCTAACCAATAGGGCTAGAGATCCGAATTTTGGTACACAGGGACTACTATGGGATAGAAATCTATTGCAAATATGTCACGTGACCAGACCTCATTAATTATGCGCATATCTAATTCTAGGCTTACCAATAGGCTAGAGATCCCAATTTTGGTACACAGGGACTACTATGGGATAGAAATCTATTGCAAATATGTCACGTGACCAGACCTCATTAATTATGCGCATATCTAATTCTGAGCCAGCCAATACAGCTAGAGGTCTGATTTTTGGTATATAGGAATAACTTAGCATTACAATTTTTTGACAAAATGTCATGTGACCCCGATGACCTTTGACCTCAAATATACATATATGGCCATAACTAAGTAACCACAAGTGCTACACCCTTCATATTTGGTATGATGGGAGACCTTATGACACCACATCCTGTACCTCATTAATTATGCGCATATCTAATTCTGAGCCAGCCAATAGAGCTAGAGGTCTGATTTTTGGTATATAGGGATAACTTAGCAATACAATTTTTTTGACAAAATGTCATGTGACCTCGATGACCTTTGACCTCAAATATACGTATATGGCCATAACTAAGTAACCCCAAGTGCTACACCCTTCATATTTGGTATGATGGGAGACCTTATGACACCACATCCTTGTACCTCATTAATTATGCGCATATCTTATTCTGAGCCAGCCGATGGAGCTAGGGGTCTGATTTTTGGTATATAGGGATAACTTAGCATTACAATTTTTTTGACAAAATGTCATGTGACCTCGATGACCTTTGACCTTGAATATACGTATATGTCTATAACTCAGTAACCACAAGTGCTACACACTTCATATTTGGTATGATGGGAGACCTTATGACACCACATCCTGTACCTCATTAACTATGCCCATATCTAATTCTGAGCCAGCCAATAGAGCTAGAGGTCTGATCTTTGGTACACTGGCATAAGTATTTGATAGAAGTTTTATTCAAAACTACCAGGTTGAAAGGATGACTTTGAGTACCATTTTAACAAATATGCCAATTATTCATTAGGTAGGTGCAGTCTTATTTTTCTTTTGCTCTAATGCTGCCATTTGTGTCGAAACCCGGTCATCGCTGCTTGCAGCTATATTTATTATTATTATTATTCTTCTTCTTCTTCTTCTTGCGACGAGCTTCTGCAACTACCATGCGAACACCGTTGCACCTAGAGACTTCATATTTGGTACACAGGTACAACTCAGCAAAAGTAATTTTTTTGTCACATGACCATAACAAAAGGTCACGTGACCTTTCGGCCATTTTGATTATAAACTTTAAAATTGAGCTCATTTGCATAACAAGTGATAAATCAAAATTCTGCTCCAGTCACTTTTTAGACCTTATAACCTTGCTCCTTCATGCCAAATATTAAGGTCACAGGATTTGCCAATTTCAGAAGAAGATTTTTAAAATATTATTTTTCTGATTTTTCAGTGACCTTTGACCTCCCCTGTACCTATGCTGCTAAGCTATGGCAATGGCTTATTCTGGCCTATGTTCAAGTCCAAGACAGCAAGCTTCTATTGCACAATGGCCAGTAGGGGACCAAATTGCACTCCACAATTTTGGGGATTCCACTTGACCTTTGACCTTCGCATCTTCGTGCAACATTTATTATGCGCATATCTAATTCTGAGCCAGCCAATAGAGCTAGAGGTCTGATTTTTGGTAAATAGGGATAACTTAGCAATACAATTTTTTTGACAATATGTCATGTGACCTCGATGACCTTGACCTCGAATATAGATATATGGCCATAACTCAGTAACCCCAAGTGCTACACCCTTCATATTTGTTATGATGGGAGACCTTATGACATCACATCCTGTACCTCATTAATTATGCGCATATCTAATTCCGAGCCAGCCAATAGAGCTAGAGGTCTGATTTTTGGTATATAGGGATAACTTAGCAATACAATTTTTTTGACAAAATGTCATGTGACCTCGATGACCTTTGACATCAAATATACATATATGGCCATAACTAAGTAATCCAAAGGGCTACACCCTTCATATTGGTATAATGGGAGACCTTATGACAACACATCCTGTTCCTCATTAATTATGCGCATATCTAATTCTGAGCCAGCTAATAGAGCTGGAGGTCTGATTTTTGTATTTAGGGAATAGCTTAGCAATACAATTTTTTTGACAAAATGTCATGTGACCCTGATGACCTTTGACCTCAAATATACATATATGGCCATAACTAAATAACCCCAAGTGTTACAGCCTTCATATTGGTATGATGGGAGACCTTATGACATCACGTCCTGTACCTCATTATTTATGCGCATATCTAATTCCGAGCCAGCCAATAGAGCTAGAGGTTTGATTTTTGGTATATAGGGATAACTTAGCAATACAATTTTTTTGACAAAATGTCGTGTGACCTCGATGACCTTTGACCTTAAATATGAGTGTATGTTGATAACTAAGTAACCACAAGTGCTACACCCTTCATATTTGGTATGATGGGAGACCTTATGACACCACATCCTTTATGTTCATTAATTATTCACATATCTAATTTTGAGCCAGCTAATAGAGCTAGAGGTCTGATTTTTTGGTATCTAGGGATAACTTAGCACTACAGTTTTTTTGACAAATGGTCATGTGACCTCGATGACTTTTGACCTTGAATATACATATATGCATAACTCAGTAACCCAAAGTGCTATTCCCTTCAAAAATTGATAGGATATAAGGCCTTAAAATGTCACATCTTGGCCCTCATTTATTCTGCACATTTGTATTTCCTGGCTTACCAATAGAGCTAGAGGCCAGATCTTTGGTAAACTGGCATAAGGAGGTCAAGCAATTTTTTTGCAAAAATGACAGGTTCGAAGGATGACTTTTAGCACCATTTTAATACATGTGCCCATGACTCATTAGGTAGGTGCTTATGTAATTATTATTATTATTATTATTATTATTATTATTATGTCGCACTTCTGCAACTCCCATGTAAATACCGTTGCACTTAGAGACTTTATAGTTGGTATACAAGTGCAAGTCTGCAAAAGTAAATTTTTGGTCACATTACCTTAACAAAACGTCATGTGAACTTTCGACCATTTTGAAAATAAACAGTAAACTTTAGTTCATTTGCATAAAAAGTGATAAATCAAATTCTGCTCATGTCACTTTTTAGACTATATGGCCATGCTTCTTCATACAAATTTCAAACTCGCAGACCTTGACAATTTTGAGAGGAAGATTTTTGAAGCATTATATTTCATATTTTCCAGTGATCTTTGACCTGCTCTATTTCTATGCAGCTATGCTATTGCAAAGGCTATTTAAGTCCTTTTTAAGAGACCAAGGGCCAAATGGGCTAGTGTCTGTTTAAAAGTGACCTGTATGGGACCAAAGTGAACCCGAAAACTTTTGTGATTCCTCTTGATCTTTGACCTAAGCATCATCCCAATACCAGCACATATTAAAAATAGCCAATACTGATGGACAAATTTTGAACACAGCTCTTTATTCAAGGATATATAATCTTCAAGGATATATAAATTACATATTACAGTTAACTGGAAATACAGTTGCTATACAATTGAGGATATATAAATTACATACTACAGTTAACTTGAAATACAGTTGCTATACAATCAAGGATATTACATACTACAGTTATCTGGAAATAGTACAGTATATTTTCAAAAACATCAAAAACAAAAAACAGACAAAATATTTTGAATTCTCACAACACATATCAAATCTGTAGGTACTGGTATTCTCAAAATATTCTCTAAGGACATTCAAAAATACATACATACATACATACATACATACATACATACATACATACATACATACATACATACATAAGTACATATGTAGACAGGTACATATGCACATACATGCATACATGTATACACATACATACATATGGTACATACATACATACATATGGTACGCGCTGACGATGGATACCAGATAGATATTCATTCCAATAGTTTCTATAGACTATAGTCCCCCTGCTGGTACAGATGTTTTTGGATGTAGGCCAAATGATATGCTCTTTTTGAAATGAATTATTATGGACCTCATTGTTGTGTTGAAGAAATCAACAGCACATCTCATATATGGCCAATACTGGTGAAGAATTCAGAAAAAGCATTTCCTTCAGCGATATATAAATTACATTCTACAGTTAACTAAAACTACAGTTGCTATACAATCAAGGATATTTTCATTATATAATACAGTTAACTGTAAATAGCACAGTGGAGTGGAAATACAGTTGAATGTTGCATGAAATGAATATGACTATGTTATAGTGATACTATAATCAATGCTCCAGCCACATCTCTTGAAACACTTTTATGCACTTTTTCATAAATAGCCTTCTTGAATATGAAATCTGTGGTGATGAACTTCAATAAATAAAGAGCCTCACAGCTTATATTATTCAATGACAACTGTCCTTTAACAATATGTGCAGTTTTACAAGAGTTGTTACTACCACAATGAATGAACTTGAACTGAAACACGGCAAATGTGTATGGACGTCACTTTGATGAATGCTACGGTGACATAGTCCATCCCACCTCACAGTGACTCATGCAGAGCACAATATGCACCAACAGGACTAGTCTACATCAATATATTTAGCAAGTGTTCTGACATAATCAGGTTCTGTTACTTCGATATGTATTGTCCCATTTGGAAACACTCTTAATACTACAGCTTTGTCATGGGCTGTTATCATTTGCAGAAAATGCTCACATCTGACAATGCCCATAACCAAGGTGAGATCAATATTCTGCAGTTACCGAAATTAGAAGTATTGTCACATCTGTTCTATTCTATTTGGAAAACAATCTGAGTACTTCTTGTTTATTGTGCCTTGCCACCATCTGCAGACAGGGTCACACTCAGAAAGAGAATGACACATTGTGTGTCATCTTCTATAGTCATAAAAGTTACAAGCAATGGAACATTCTGTTGTTTTCGTTGCTTCACAGATCCGTAGGATGGCAATATCGTACAGTGACACTGGTACATTAGTGTAGAGAACATGTCCATACTCCACAGTGTTGTGAGATATTCAGAATCTGTTATTCACATAAATGCATTCTCTCCTGTGGCAAGACACTTCAATGTCCAGACTTATCATCTGCTCTTATCATCTGCAGAAATATCTTCCTGGCAATGAAAATAAATAACTTGAGTATCCTTCTGTTACAGTTATCCAAATTAGAATCATGTGAACTCTCAGTTACCTCTCCCGTGGCACTGTTGCACACTGATGTGAAAGTTGCTTTAGTTTGAGAATGAAACATGCCTCTTTCATTGTGATTAGTCCATAGGTGAGTTGATATTGCACCCTGAAAATGAAAGCAGACAAAATACTTATATTACTGATACTAAAATTTGTCAACTTGGTTTAGGTCTGTTATGCCATAATATGCCATTTTGATGAGGCCAGCATTAGCTTTTAATATGTTACATTTACTTCATTGCACTATCTTAATTTCCTATATGAACTTGTTATGAATGACACAGTCAAAGTCAACAACACCGAAATTTCTACTATGTCATGTTTTTCCTGGCACAAATCACCATTCACAAAACTAAAGGTTGCATTCACTAAATAAAATTGCAGAAGACAATTGAGTAATCCACTTGTGTATAGAGAACTGTTAAGAAATTCTTTCACACATATTACATGCTATTTTACATTGCAACTAAACAAGTCTGCTACTCGATAACAAATCTATTCTTAAAACATTCTCTTTTCCCAAAAATTTTACATAAGGTCATTCATTATTTCACATACAAATAAAGTACTACAGTAATGCTATTACGAATGTTTCATTATTACTCTGCAGTGCGTACCTTTCAAGACAAACAACTTCAGTGACATACTATGGCCTTGGTTTCACTAAGCTCATTTTCAGGGTAGAACATGCCTATCTCCATAGAACAGATTTAAATGAATGCAGATCACTTCAAGCGACTTCATTTCAGCAGCATTTGAATCTCAAAATACATTGTTCAATGGTCGGTCATCTTTACTTTCTGCATCTGTTGAACTTCCATTCACCACTCCACATAATGAGTTTACAGTTTGTATACTTTTTGTGTATCTCAGATTTATAATTTCACCTCTTTGCAGACCAACAACTTTAAATGTCAATTGCTAACAGAGTTAGTTACATTATTGCTTCTGAAGCAATTCAACAGACGCATAGCTTTCAATCATTTCAAAGCCCCCTCCCACTGTGCATAACAGGGCCGTAACCTGACAGAACCTTGGAATTGGGTAAATTACTAATTATTTTTCTCTCACTACACTCAAACACTACAACACTATGTCTGTGTGCAGTAAATTGTTACAGTTCAAATATAAATGTTCATTTTGTAGAATAAACATAGGATCATATCATCTTGTGTCTCCTTCAGGCTAACATTGAATATTTACAACATACAGACAGAGATGAAATATTCTGAACACTATGGTACATCACAGTTGTGTAAATGCTAATAACATGAAATTGTTAGCTGTAAAAATAGACATGCATAGCACCTCTGTTTGTCGGTAGAACATTTTTGTGGTGGTACGGTTCAACTTTAGCTATGCATCTATTAGTGGCTATTTTATTGTCTATTCATATATCCTTAAACATATGCAATTGTAATGATGGGCATGTCATTTATATCATTGGCTGATTGAGGAATTGATAGCCAGTCAACCACTACACAAACCACAAATTGTGACCTAAAGGTTGATACAACTAAATGTTTACATTAGTAATGGTAACTTCTACCCAAGTCACATTACACCTGCCTTCAAAGTAAATAGCAGTGCTCATAACACTTTTGGAAGTAAAATGGTGATTTTTCAGGAATACTAAGCTCCTATATTACTTAATATTATTACATGTGAAAAATTCTAGGACCGTGTGCCCTGAAGCATACACCACGTGCAGCCAAAAGTTTTACTTAAATAAGGATTCTATACCTTTACATCTCCTATGCATAATTTCCTTGCTTTACCTGTGACTTTGTTCGGAAAGTGGTGTTTCACATTGGCTAAGAGCGCACACTGTTCTTAGATTTTTTCCTGTACCCTTTTCAGGCTACTGCCCTGTATGCAAGCACACACACACTCACACACACACACACACACACACAACACACATATGGGGGCCCGTCTCAATCTGCCCTCCCCATCTGTTTTTTATTTTCATCAGGACGGGATAACTTTTTGTGATTCCTTTTCCATAAACATGGTCAATCAAAAGATGCTATATCTACACACACCTTAAAACCATATCTTGCATTAAGTTCACAAGTGATGGTGATATCATTGGAATTATGAGTCACTTGACCCTTTGCATATTTACTCTTTTTCTCTACCATTCAAGGAAATGTTTCCCTAAAAACTTCTACTTTGTACAATACTAGTCTGTAAACTACTCATATACCACATACAGCATATGTAGCACTAGCTCATCTTTCATCACAAAGTAACCAGTTAACATGACACATTTGCATGCATTCAAATCTTCAACAAAAGTGCATTGTGAAAACTAAAATAAGTTTGTATAACTTCGACGCCTACACTGTCTACATTTTTCACATAAACATGGTCAATCAATGTTCCACTTTCTGTTGTTGCCTCTGAACACACTGTGAGAAGCCTCTCTGCTCCATCAATTTCAGCAAACATGAAGACACAAATATGTTTTCATTGAAATCACCAATGATGATGTTGCACCTGGGATCTTCTCAATCTCTATCACTAATTTCAACAGATTTCTCTTGAACACATCAGCTTTATAAGACTGGGGTCTGTATATAATAGCTACTGTCAATCTTATCTCTTTAACATAGAATGCAAGATATTCCAGATTTGTTATACACAATTCCAAGATTTCAATACATTGATCCACACTTGAATAAATGCCTACTCCACCATGAGCTTGCTGCTTCAATTCAGATGTCACTGGGTCAGATGTATCATAACAAAGTTCTCTTGGCTTGTGATAAAGTGCAAAACCACTTAATTGCAAATCATTCTGCATATCTGAGGTTGGTAGCCAAGTTTCTGTCAAGCATATAAAATCAACTGTCATAAATCTATGGTCATTTCTCAGATCTTCAAAATGAGAGTGCAAACCCTCTATGTTATGCAGCATTATGGTACATGAACTATCTACATTATAAGTTCCTTCTGACAATGTCATGAACTTTGGCATACAGGACAGGGCAGCATCAATTTTGTCATTGCAGTATATAGCTGATTCTTGGAAATTGTTATAGTAAGTCCACTTAGAGACTTTACTCGACTTAGGGCTACATAAGCTTGTCCTGGTTGGAATATTTTGTCAATGATACTACAGCTTCATCTACAGTTAATCCTTGCACTTTATGTACTGTACTAGCCCAGGCGAGCTTGAGTGGGAATTGACGCCTTATACTTCCACAGTTATTCACTTTGTCTTCCTCACACTTGATTGGCGTGCTTTTTTGTGGTATCATTGATAATGTCTCTGTATGGCGGCGAAGTTTGCACCAACCTTTTCATTGTCAAAACATACATATATAGTAGATGGAAAACTCTCTGTGGATTTCACATGTATGTATGACACAATGCCAAAAACGCCATTCACTAAACCATCAGACACATCAATATTCTTCGTCAACATCACACGAGCACCAACTGCCAGAGTAACAGTTTTTGCCAAATTGGTATTGTACACTTTACGATGTTGCCCCTCACTTTGACTAATTTCTTTGTTTTGGGATCTCTGTACAAATCCTGTGCATTAATACAAATTACATCTGAACTTAACGAGTGAAGTTTTCTAATGTTACATTCATCAACTTTTCGGTTGGTTGCAAAAATATGAATTCCTTTACCCTCCTCACCAGTTTCACAATTTTGAAGCATAGTAACAACATGAGCATCTAAATCATCAGATTTCTGTCTTTTTCTGATTACGTTCAATGTTTCAGCAAATTCAGAGTCTTGCTGTCTCACTACTTCAGTCAGTTCAGCAATGGAAAAGTAATCATTCCAGAGATCAACTCCTTCACTGTTCACATACAATGCCTTTCCTTTCACTGGTGGTAATTGGTAAAAATCACCTACACCAATCACTGCTACACCACCAAATGGCAACTGATCACCAGTCTGTTTAATTTGTCTCAACCTTCCGTGAACATAGCCAAGTAGTTTCTTATCAACCATAGAAATTTCATCAATAATGAGAATTTGAAGACTGCTAAGCTTAGATCTCAATGTGTTAATCTTTTCTTCTCCGAGCGGTTGATATGGCAGTTGTGCATCAATAGCTATTGAGAAGGTACTGTGTATGGTATTAGCATTTATATTAAATGCAGCTACACCAGTTGGTGCTGTTAACAAAACTGATACATCATCTGGATTTGGTAGAATACGACCCAAAATTCGTGTAGCTTCATAGTACACTGCTTTGATTAAATGAGATTTCCTGTGCCTGCACCTCCAGTTAGAAACATATGAAAAGCTTCAACACTTTTTCCGTTGACTTTGTTCAGACACCACTGCCGCACTTTGTAAATATCTCTCTCTGTGTGCTATTTAAAGATCTTAGCAATATTACAGCTTCATTCCTTGACATTCCACAATGGTGATACACTTCTGAGGCTGACACTTTCTGTTTTTTCTCCAGCAAGTCAGGTATAGATTCATCATTTTCTCCTTCATCTGACACATAATTGTCCTTCCTCTCTTGTAAACTTTCTAATCTATCTATTTCAGACTCTGGATGAATTTGAGCCCATGCATCTTCCAAGTTATCACTTGTTCGAAGGATCTCCTCTGCTGAATCCAGTACATCAGCTTCTTTTTCAAAGACTGCTCTATTCCTTTCAACTATAGCCTTCACCCTTTCTACAGCTTTGCTACCACACTTCACTGCACCAGTGTTATAGAATTCTTCATATGAATTAAAGTTGTCAGGTTTTAACTGAGCATCAAACTGATATGGCAGAAACAGTTGAAGAATGCTTTGATAATACTTCTCTGGCTGTTTCATTGCTGAAAACCTTGCATATCTCACCACAGCTGGAGCAGTTCGAGTTCTTTTCTTCATATGACCAAAACCATTTTTCAGTTTAACTACATTCTTCTTTGAACATGTATTTGACACCTCTGATGACGACATTATTCTGTACTCAGATACAAAACTAGCAAGACACATTTCATCAAATATATCTCCATCTGGTCTGTTTTTATAACGATCTATGATGCTAGTCATCCAGATTTCCTCCTCATTAAGATCACCTTCTTCACTTCTCATTTGTAGAATTTCAAGAGGTAAACTCATTTTGATAGGGTTATCCCCTGTTGGGATAAAGTGTACTTTTCTCGATCCTTCTTTCAACCTCAAGTTGCACACTCTATACACAGCCTCTTGGGCACTCACTTCTCGATTATTAACATATAACAATCCCAATCGTCTAAGTGCTTTCTTGGCATCTGCATTATCCTCTTTAGAAGCTTCCTTTTGTGCATGATCCAACAATAAGCCCATTTCTCTTTCAGCTTTGGATATGTAACTAATAATGTACACAATGCAACTATATGCATCAACAACAAATTGTATATCCATATTAGCATTCCAACATCGTAACAAGTCCTTGTTGTATTGGTTTACCCACACATCACTTGATTCCCTTTTCAAGACCACACTCGTTTTCTTAGTTAATACACTGCATGCCCTCTCAAACAAGTCTTGTGTAACTCCGATGCTAGTAAACAAAGATTCAACTGTTGAGAAAGTCTTCTCAGAATCTGAAAGTGCAGTCCAGATTTTGGAGAGAATTTTTTTGGCTTCAGCTTTACTTACTACTTTTGGTGCTTGTTCTGATTCAACTTCGTCTACTTCATAGAATTCAACAGAACTTTCTGTACTACTGGAATTGATTCCACTGAGTGCTTTATCTAAATCACTAACAGCCTTTCTTATGACTTCAGGCAACTGAGCATCAGTGTCAGGTCGAGCAATAAACGTTTTTTCAGAAGGTGGTCTGGGAAAGTTGAATCTACAATCGGTACCATGTTTTCTACAAGATTTTGAATGCCGTGTGCTGTGTTTTTGAACACTGTTTACAATTTCATGAAGTTCTTCATCATATTCTGAGCATGGCATTTCACAAGTCACATATTTGTCAACAAATGAAGTGACATCATCATCATCATCTTTGTCTACTTTTGGTGCATCCTTCACCCAAAACAGACAATGTGTATGTGGTGAACCACGTTGCTGGAACTCAACTCGATAAAAGTAATCTTCAATTTTACCAATAGGTTCTGCTGGTGACATTATTACTTGTGTCAAAAAGTAATGAAATCTCTGATCAAACATTCGAGCAGCTGTTACAGGGTTATCTCTTAACACAGCACATTTCTCTGACCAGTCCAGCTCTTCTGCTTTGCGAATATCACCTTGTGCTTCAAGAATACTATCAACCATCTCAGGCCATCTCATATCAGCAGATGAAAATGAGCAAAACCACGTCGGAATACCTAGCTGCCTCACCATTGCAAACAGATCTTTCTGTGCACTTTGCCAATAAGGTGGTGTTCCTCGGATTGGTTTCAGAAATTTGTAACCTTCATCATAATTTAAAATTTTCTTTAGTGATTGTTCATCTGTTAAACTTGCAGCAGTTATATTTTCACTGCATGTTTTGCTAGACCCTTTCCGCATTGCTATAGACACATTTGACAACACTTGTTGCACCTCTGATAAACACTGAGCATAAAATATGAAGTCACTGTTTCTCGCAAACCTACTATCTACATTCATCAAACGATTATGAAGATATCGTGCAAGTGTAATTCTCACTTCGCGACTGTCCAGAAAAGTTGGTGACCCAGTAGGGTACAATACAGGGAAAGACTTTGCTTCATTACTTTCATCATTTAACATTTCAACAGGATGGTTTCTTTCTGCAGGAGCAACACAATAGATTTTGTCAAAATGCTGATCAAGAACTTCCTGAGCTATGTCAACAGGTTGAAGACATGTATCCATGAACATTCCTTGCTGCTCTTCACTATTATTATCATCATCCTCTGCGTCTGCATTCCCTGAATTATCCTGTGATTCTGTATTCTCAGCATTATCTCTCGATTTGCTATTTCCAGCATTATCCTGTGATTCAATATTTCTAGCGTCATCCTGTGGTTCTGTCTTTTGTTTATCACTCTCATGTCTTGTACCATCTTCATCAGAAATACATTCATCTCCTTCATCAATTCTGGACAATGGATTCCTCCAATCTTTATTGAAAGAAATACCTCTGTACCACTTATTGTTCATTGTTAGGTAATGAAGTGCACTTTTGATCTTCTAGCTGCAGCTTCTGCCGGCATATTCCCATTCAACAATTTACGATGACAAGTATAACATATCCACATTAATTTCTGTTGTTTCTGTCTCCAATATAAACAGTCACTATCACATACATCTGTGCATTGGTGAAATTCAAGACACTTCTTTGCAATCTTTGCTACAAAGCCTCCTTTCTTCGAATATATTTCTCTTTTACACTGTATTACTTGATTTTTGAAAAGCTGTCGATAGCAAACTGAACATACATAATTGGGGCCATGAACTGTTTCATTTCGAAACATAGTTATAACATTTCAATGTTCTTCTGTTTATTAGCTTTGGACTGTCGAGCAGCAAATACTTTACACTTAGTATCATCCCTGTAGCTTTCACTATCTTTATACTTTCTAATGTATCTTGCCTTAACCAACTCCCTGTGACTCTCATTTTCCTGATATTTCTGGACACTTCTTGCCTTTACAGCTGCTCTATGACACTGATTCACTTCATACTTTTCAATACTTCTTGCTTTGACAGCTTCCCTATGAGACTGGTTGTGTCTATACTTTTCAATACTTTGTGATTTCACATCTTCCCTATGACTTTCATTGTTTGCATATTTCTGAATACTTTGTGCCTTAACATCCTGCCTATGAGACTCATTGTTTGCATATTTCTGAATACTGTGTGCCTTAACATCCTCCCTATGAATTTCATTCTTTTCATATTTCTCAATACTTTGTGCTCTCTTAGCTTGTCTATAACAGTCCTTGTCTGCATACATTTGTTTTGTTTGTGCTTTTTTACCTTGCCTATAACACTCTTTGTTTTTATACATTTGTTTCCCTTTTCCTTTTTTAGCTTCCCTATAACACTCGTTGTCTGTATACATTTGTTTTGCTTGTGCTTTTTTAGCTTCCCTATAACACTCGTTGTCTGTATACATTTGTTTTGCTTGTGCTTTCTTAGTTTCCCTATAACACTCGTTGTCTGTATACATTTGTTTTGCTCTTGCTTTCTTATTTACACCATTATCTATGTAGTGCGTATTCACAGCACTTTTCTTTTTTGCACGGAATTCAAAATCTGTCAAATATCTCTGTTGTTCCTTTTCTTGTTTTTGTTTCTTAATCAAAGTACTTCGATCAGTAACTGTACATGGTTGTTTCCGTTCAAGACTCGATGTGCTATTGATCTACAAATCTCATCAACAGATACTACATTCTCCTCATACTTCAGTTGTTTTCCAACTCTTTTTCTCCCATCAACATGTTTTGGGTCCACTACTTCATTTACATCAGTTCCTAAACTCCTCTTAACTTTACGTTGTGGAACATTTCCCATGACTTTAGTCGTATTCCTTGATGTATTCATCGCATGATGGCCACATTCATACACTAAAACACCTGGAGGCTTGACACATTCCACAAATTCATAGTGAACTTCCATACAGTGTTTCAGAAATATTGATTTACCAGTAGTTTCACTGTTTTTGTTAATCTGAGTGCTAGAATATTTCAACCATTTACCTCTAGTAAAAGTGACAACATCTGATTTCAAAAGGTTTGCAGTTGCTAGTATCTCTACTTCGGTTGCCCATGTTCCCAAATCTTGCATGTGAGATTTTACAAGGTAATCATCAACTGACTGATATCCGGATCTTAAATGACAATAGAATACTGCGGAGTTCTCTTTAAGATGCTCAACAATGGCCAAACGAATTACATCGTGATTATTCTCTGTACCACACAATGCATATGATACCGCTCTAAAGAAACAATTTCCATCCTCCTTGATTTTCTTTGTTCTACAAGGGTCACCCATTTCAATACCTGGACCAGAGTATAAACGTGTAACATTTTCATTCTTAATGCTTAGTTCATTGCACAGCATTTCACACAACTCAAAATCCAAAGGGCAATATAACTGTGGTGTCTCTTCTATGCCAACAACAACTACTTCATCATCACTGTTACTGTCTCCATTACTTACATTGGCAACACAGTCAGATTCAATATTCACAGTAATTCCAGTCACTTCAAACTGTTCATTTCTACCAATACCCATAGAAGTAGCTAAATTACAGCAATGTTTATACACTACCTCAATACTGTCCAATGGTATCAGTACACTTGTGCCATTTGCTGTAACCATGCCATTTGAGTCTCTTGAGTGACTGTCAAATGTATAGAAGATATTCTCTTTCTTCAATACGGCAAAAACAGCTGCTCCAAAATTAACAAAACATGCATCATATTGTGTTAATGTCACTACTAATGCATTGTACAAAGACATCACAAAACTATCTATATTGATATCTTCACCTATTAGACCTGTGACAGATTGTCCAAAACTTGACTTAAACCTTGTGTCAAACAACTCAATAGACTGTGGTAGTTCTGTGACTAAAATAAACATCCATAACTGATGGTGATTGCTGCACACAACCATACAATTCATTACCTGTTTGCAGTATTAAATCCATGTCGCATGTATTCCACATTTGCACATTTTTTATTTTACTGTACAGTACAGAAACATAGCTATTAGCAACACACTGCCCTCCCACTGTTCTCACCAAATTGAGCATGACTTTGGTTAAAACTGCCCTGCACTAAGTTTGAGCATTTGATTTGTATCTTAACCTTCTCACTGTCAATCATTTTATCAACTTTAATGTCACTTTCATTCACTCTCACTTCATATTCAGTATTACTTGTAGTTTTCATTGCCATACTAGTCATGTCATGTTCTGATGTCTCATTTCCTTCCTTGTATGAAATAAATCTTTCCCTAGTACTTACATTGTCATTTTCCATGTCATTAGAGTCACGAAGCACTGCATTTCGGGTTTCATTTGCCATGTCATCAGAGTCCCGAAGGACACATTTCCAGATTCATTTGCCATGTCATTGGAGTCCCGAAGGACTACATTTCCAGATTCATTTGCCATGTCATTGGAGTCCCGAAGGACCACATTTCCAGATTCACTTGCCATGTCATTGGAGTCCCGAAGGACTACATTTCCAGATTCATTTGCCATGTCATTACAGTCCTGAAGGACCACATTTGCACATTCATTTGCCATGTCTTTACAGTCCCTAAGGACTACATTTCCAGATTCATTTGCCATGTCTTTACAGTCCTGAAGGACTACATTTCCATCTTTACAGTCCCGAAGGACTACATTTCCATCTTTACAGTCCCGAAGGACAACATTTCCATCTTTACAGTCCCGAAGGACTACATTTCCATCTTTACAGTCCCGAAGGACTACATTTCCATCTTTACAGTCCCGAAGGACTAAATTTCCATCTTTACAGTCCCGAAGGACTACATTTCCATCTTTACAGTCCCGAAGGACAACATTTCCATCTTTACAGTCCCGAAGGACTACATTTCCATCTTTACAGTCCCGAAGGACTACATTTCCATCTTTACAGTCCCGAAGGACTACATTTCCATCTTTACAGTCCCGAAGGACTACATTTCCATCTTTACAGTCCCGAAGGACTACATTTCCATCATTTCTAGATTCATTTGCAATATTATGACAGTCCTGAAGGACTGTATGGTCCAAATGCACAGTGGTTGATGGGACACGACCCAAACTCACCTCTTCTTCAGCACTGCACTCCTCTTCCAATTCTTCTTGCGGGGCATCTGAAAGATATTGAGACATAATATTAACATCAAAGCATAACTTAACAGGCCATTTTCAATAACATGGTACCCTGCAAATATACATATATACATACATATACATATAAATACTGACACACATATAAATACTGACATACAGACACACAAATATAAAAATACAGTACACAACAAAACTTGCGTTCAGACTCGGCGGGTGTTTGACGGCGATTAGACGCGTCCGAGACGCGTCTAAAACACGACCCTTCCAGCTCATTATCTCACAATGGAAAGAAGGTCATGAGTGGCCCTTGTTATGTAAATACAATACTCCACCTATTCCCGTTTTTGTCATATTCTAGACGCTCCAATTCCTTTCGTCTACCATAATAAAATGTTGTCTAATCTAGCAAATTTTGCCTAGTCGATGTTTCATAGTGTAAAACATTTGGAGAAAAGACCGGTTGATTATATGTTGTTGCTCCAAAACCACCCAGCTAAACTCATTGCATTACCGATATCGTGTTGACCATGCGTTGTTCACTGTGCATGTCCATGAGAAAGTCATTATCGAATGGCCTGGACCGATGCCACGAAGTAATTGCTAGTACATGAAATCAAAATCTTCCCTTCTAAAATATTTTGGATATCAAAATACCGTACTAAGTACTAGTAGTAAATGTATGTACAGTCATGGTATTGTTGACAAAATGAACAGAAACACTGTTCATTCATGTGTCTGTGAGCTTTTTTATTGCACTGTATGCATATATATTATTGCCTGATTACTGTATTACTGTTTAACCCTTGCGTCTATTTTACACAAGCATAGGATTAAAAAACACCAAGAAACGATAGCCCGCATAGCAAATAAAATTTATTACGAAAACCCAGATTTTATAATGTATCAGTTATTGTTAAAAACGTAACGATTTAATTCCCATTTGAGTAAAATAACTCGACAGTTGTAAATGGAATTCATGTTCGAACCCAATCGAAATTTACCTCTCCTCTGGCGGAAATCAACCATAGGCAGACTTTACGCAGCTTTCCCACAATTTCGATGATCACATTATGTCCAAAAAATGTCATTTTACGTCTTCATTGTCATTATTTGCAATACCAGGGAAATGAAGACCATCAAAAACACAGAATACAAAATAAAGATTTAAAGTTTTAAAAAGGAACTTCTAAATATAGAGGGAATGGCTCGGCAATTTCAGAGTTGCGTTGTACTAAATTCTGAATGAAGTTACAAATGCAAGTTCGGAGTCTAGCAACAAACTTTTATTAAATACATTATTATTCGATCACTGTGTTATAGTTTTAACCACTTGTGCCCTAGTTCTACTGGTAATGTGCAGTATTGTACATGCTGTTACGCAACTGCATTGATTGGGAGAACAAACGTTCATGTACTTTTATAAGTGCACATTCATGAGCTGCCATGGACATTCCTTGATAAATATGAATATTTCTTGAAGTCTCTTTTATTTGTCGATGCGTATGTCATATTTCTGTCTTGTTTTCAATTCCAAAAATGAATACACAACTTGTATACAATGTAACAATGCACACAACGACACAATCATACATTCTTCAGGGGCACAGATATAGTCTTACATTTATTTCAGGAGTTTCATTGCACATCGTATCAACATGACTTTCTCACACCATGGAATTTCTTTACTCGAGTTTGAACTAACATTGACAACTGGTCCATTCAAGAACTCATGGAAAGAGACGCGACGGTGCTTCGTAATATAATAGAGGTGTACCTCGATTATAATATTAAAACTTCAGTCGTATCTCGTCATCTTTCCGCGGTCGGATACAAAGCCACCTAACGGCAGCACAATCATAATCATACACCGAAGCCTAGAATTGTATTTTACACAGCGGTGTCTTGCACAGCGGCATAGAAATACCGGTAGACACAAGCTATACTTCTACGTGCAAAGCGTGACAACAATGTTTGCTTCGAAATGCTCAGATAATTTTGAAAACAACACTGGACAGACAAACTTGGCCTTCAAGCCTCAGTAAGATAGTGGGCCAATTCGGCTACCTCGGAAACATAAGTCAGATCTTTTCTCACTGAGAAATAAAACGGAATTAAGCAAAATCAGTTAGCCAACGAAATCACTTGCATTTTTCTACAACATTATTACCGTTGACTTACGGTACAGACCCATACAACCACAACCTACCGTACTATCACGTTAAACTATTTACCCTAGATAGGAGCAAAGTCGTACGTGAAAAAAGTAAAGGACAAAATACAATTTGCAGGTTTTCAAAACAAATTTTATTGAGATGTAAGTTCTCATTTCCATGTCGCTAGCGCTCCCGTTCAAGACCTGTGTAGAAAGGACACGTGGTTTAAAATGTAATAAATTGACGGAGCAACATTCATTTGGATTGATTCGGTGCTCAGTGTTCTTGTTTTGTTTTTTTCCCAAAATTCGTAATTTTTCAAACAGAACATAAAACCCATGGAAACCACTGTCTGTCACTGGTACTTTTCTTTTATTTGTTTTTGTAATTTTATTACATTGGACCTGCAAGGTATAATTGTCTCAGAACGGGTTAGTTTTACCCGGGAACACAACTTTTTAAGTTACCTGCCCTGGTACTTGGTTGCAATGTAGTCGGATGTTTCGCAACTAGTCTGTGAACATGAATTGTTCACTTTTAACATGTCAGCGGTGTGGACTCAGCGACCCAGCCGTACCAGGCTCTGAAACAATTCTAAAAAGACTACGCAAGACAGAGACTATAGACTTTTGTCTTTTGTCCGTTCATATTCCTTGTTCACTGGCATTTGGCAAAACGAACGTCCCACATATATTTCTAACTGACCACATGTTTTTATAAACGTGCTATCTATAGGCTATAGCTTCATGTGTACTTCGTCAAATCGCAATATCCCCATTCTTGCTAGCCAGAGCAAATCTCCGCTCCGCTGACCTACGCAAAAACGGGTAGTGCTAAGCTATCGCCATAAAGATGCACGTGGATTACGACGATGAATATCCCCAGCTATTTATCGAAATAGTTGTAGAAATGCTACGTTAGACAAATACAGAGAGGTGTAAAAGTCATGTCTTTATTGATCTCTATACATATACCTATCCCGTTCCTCTGTAACTGCTGCTGTATGAGAGTGGAAATTACGCTGGCTGGGGCGATGACATTGCATGTGTTGAGGATACAGTATATCGTATGATGTGTTTCAAATTCTGGCAAAATGTTTACAACTTCTGTGAAATGCCCATCTAATTCCTGGCAGCACAAAAAAATAACCCATTGTTTTTTCATGTCCGTACCGACTTTGGCATATGAATTAGCAAAGTGTTGAGTAAAATTTCAGCAATGTCTATACGAGGGACACTGTGTCCCCAAGACAACGCAACTCTACATTGGCTGTAAAACTTGATAGGGTTTTGGGCAAAGGGTCAATCCAATTGAGACACTTTAGAGATACCAAATGAAATTGACAAGTTGATGAATATTTTCTTGACTGCGTCAAAAAAACGGTAACTCTCGCTTGAAAATATTCTGGTGCAACCTACTGGCATACTTTAGACAAGTTAGCGGTGGGTTTTTTGCATTACCTCTGGTGCATACAATTTACATATATGAATAACAGTCGCGTTTTGGACGCGTCTGAAACGCGTCTCAGACTGAGTATTGTCATGAAAAAGTCACATCAGAAACGCGTCTTTCTGAACAGAAGTTTCGCTGCATAATATATATATATATATATATATATATATATTATATATATATATATATATAACATACACACACACACACACACATACAGACACGTACGGAGGTAAGGGAACAAACTCACATACAGACATGACATACACGCATACATACATACATACATACATACATACATACATACATACATACATACATGTATACACAGCTCAACAGACACATACATAAAGACAGACAGACATATATACATAAGATACAAATATACATTCAAAGACACATACAAACATACATATTGATATACACACATCTATATAGACATACAAGCAGCCAGACATGCATATATGCATAATTGGAACACATACATGTATGCATGCATACATGCATGCATACATACATACATACACACATACTCCTAACTAAGTCAATCTGAAATATGTAGAAGTCAAGACAGTATTATGCATCGTTACAGTTGGTAGAATTACTTTTCAGATCACAGAACTATCAATGGATGTCATACATTGGGACACTGAACCTCCCATGACAGCTTCACAAGGAAAATGGCTTGTTTTTTCCATGGTCTACTTTCACTGTCTTGTGATACAAATACAGCCTTAAAAACTCTGTAGCAATGACTAGCAAGATTACAAATTGTTCATAAATGCCTCTATTTTATTCCCCTACAACACCAAGCCTCCAGCCTCCCTCAAAATGTATCAAACACACAAACTCAACTACACATTTAACAAACAAGATCAACACTTTGCTACATTTCATCTGATTACAACAGCAGTGTCACCTCAATTATCTGTGGATACTAACATGCACAGAAACAATACTTAAATTCAAATACACTCTCATTAAGAATATATGATCACTAAAAGTACAAGCATTGTAATCTCTTATCAAAAAAATACCACAATTATACGGTGTCGCTCAAATTTGATCAGCAATGGTACATACCAGTATGGGTACCAAAGATCAACAATAAATGTTGTTTCTATTTGTTCAGTGCAGGAAAATTCTACGTGATGTTATGACAATGATTTCTGCACAGTACAACCAGAAAAACAACAAGAAATATTTAAACCAGAAAAACAAGAATGACAAAAGTAATTAAGGTCTGAAACTTTAGGTACTGGAGGACAACTTTAGCAACATGCATAGCAGAAAGGCAGCTAGCCCTCCTTAGTTTGACCACAGACTGTCTTCCTCCCCTCTACTGACGGTCTTCCTCCCCTCTACTGCATATGGTTTGAGCAGGTCTGTTAATATGTAACAGTTCAATGACAATGACAGGAAATGACTCAAGTCAGTGGAGTAAGCCTGTTTCAGAATTTCGCTTTTTCTTACCTCATTTGCACACTTTTGACACTGATGTGTTCATTTGAACAAATTCACATCTCAACCCCTACATCTACCTGTACACCAAATACTGAGACGGTAGCTTTGGCGGTATGGGAGCCTTTGTATGTGATGGACATACATCCGCACATACCCACAAATATACAGACATAGACGCCACTTAGACTCATCATATAAGCTCTTTTTGGTATTTATATATAAAACCAAATATGACCTAACAACACATGACAGGAACACTTACTGTGAGAAATGTTTGGTTACCCAAAATGTTCAATTTCATAGTTAACGCAACACACAGAGACCACAACATACCTCGATCATTCCAACTATTTTACATACAATTCTTACACATACTCTTACAGTCACTATCAAAATAGTGACAATATCACTGTTTGCTCCCATATAGTTATCAAAACAAACCAACAATTGTATGAAATAAGGACATACATACAGACAGACTGACACTCACAGACTGGCACACAGTGATGACATTGACCCAAGTGTGCCTTGGCCCATGGAGAGTGATAAAGATATAACAAAAAGCTGAATGTTAGTATAGGCCTACAGACACTGAGGGTGAATATGTTACAGCAATTTGATTAGTTTCTTTTCATTTTCTACTTCTGTGATAATTTTTAAGACAATCAAACTGCAAGGCAGTTTTAATATGTATTAACAAACATATTATCTTTTACAAGCACACTGCAAACTGTTCTTGATTTTTCATTTACAATATTTGACACAGACTGAAATACATAACATGCAACCAATATTTACATTTTGCCCATGCACCAGATACATTGGAGTTTTTGATGTTGAGGGACACACATACAGACATACAGACATACATACATACAGACAGTTCCCTAGCCTATAAGAATAGCTTCCATTGCCATATATACATAGGGCTATGGGAGCTAAAAATCATAGTATAGCATATTCAACAACTTTGTCGCACCATAATATCTTATAAACATCAATCACACACACAAGTTGACAAACAAATGTAAGCTTATATTGGGTTTTTCAAATTTTGTTCAAATGTGCAGAGTTCCAGAATTTTTTGTAAATGTTTGCTCTTTTTTGTCCAATCAATATTTTTGTCTACACCGGCTTGTCTGATTGCTTTGAAAATTGCTGTGGACCTTCCGTAACACAGTAATAATCTCAATGAACATTGTCCTTGATGCTATTTTTTACATTTACTTACACAGTTACTGATTACATACAAAACCCACATTGAAACTACCATGTTGTCCCTAGCATTCATACATTCCTAATACTACAGTACACTAGTTACTTTATGATAAGTGTACATTCAAGATCACTTTTTACACTGGAATGCTTTAGCGTAAATATCTTTTCCTACATAATTTCACAACAACAGTATTCATCACATTTACTGATTATTACTCTCACTATGAAACAACACCAGCTTCTTACAACAATTCATCAACATGTATAGCTATTTGTCACTTTCTTTGTCTTTTATGTATCACATCTCTTCAAAATCTCCTTTAAACTCAGCATCATGGTAAAAGAATTGCTACAAATCAGCCATGTGTTCTTAAAACTGCAGAATTTACAAGGAAGCACTTAGGATTTATGATAACATGTGCAGAGTTCCAGAATTTTTTGTAAATGTTTGCTCTTTTTTGTCCAATCAATATTTTTGTCTACACTGGCTTGTCTGATTGCTTTGAAAATTGCTGTGGACCGTCCGTAACACAGTAATAATCTCAATGAACATTGTCCTTGATGCTATTTTTTACATTTACTTACACAGTTACTGATTACATACAAAACCCACATTGAAACTACCATGTTGTCCCTAGCATTCATACATTCCTAATACTACAGTACACTAGTTACTTTATGATAAGTGTACATTCAAGATCACTTTTTACACTGGAATGCTTTAGCGTAAATATCTTTTCCTACATAGTTTCACAATTTACTGATTATTACTCTCACTATGAAAACAACACCAGCTTCTTACAACAATTCATCAACATGTATAACTATTTGTCACTTTCTTTGTCTTTTATGTATCACATCTCTTCAAAATCTCCTTTAAACTCAGCATCATGGTAAAAGAATTGCTACAAATCAGCCATGTCTTCTTAACACTGCAGAATTTACAAGGAAGCACTTAGGATTTATGATAACATGTGCAGAGTTCCAGAATTTTTTGTAAATGTTTGCTCTTTTTTGTCCAATCAATATTTTTGTCTACACTGGCTTGTCTGATTGCTTTGAAAATTGCTGTGGACCTTCCGTAACACAGTAATAATCTCAATGAACATTGTCCTTGATGCTATTTTTTACATTTACTTACACAGTTACTGATTACATACAAAAGCCACAGTGAAACTACCATGTTGTCCCTAGCATTCATACATTCCTAATACTACAGTACACTAGTTACTTTATGATAAGTGTACATTCAAGATCACTTTTTACACTGGAATGCTTTAACGTAAATATCTTTTCCTACATAATTTCACAAAACAGTATTCATCACATTTACTGATTATTACTCTCACTATGAAAATAAAACCAGCTTCTTACAACAAGTCATCAACATGTATAACTATTTGTCACTTTCTTTGTCTTTTATGTATCACATCTCTTCAAAATCTTCTTTAAACTCAGCATCAGTATAGCATATTCAACAGCTTTGTAGCACCATAATATCTTATAAACATCAATCAGACACACAAGTTGACAAACAAATTTAAGCTTATATTGGGTTTTTCAAATTTTGTTGAAATGTGCAGACTTCCAGAATTTTTTGAAAATGTTTGCTGTTTTTTGTACAATCAATATTTTTCTCTACACTGGCTTGTCTGATTGCTTTGAAAATTGCTGTGGACCTTCCATAACACAGTAATAATCTCAATGAACATCAGTATTCATCACATTTACTGATTATTACTCTCACTAACACCAGCTTCTTACAAAAAGTCATCAACATGTATAACTATTTATCACTTTCTTTGTCTTTTATGTATCACATCTCTTCAAAATCTCCTTTAAACTCAGCATCATGGTAAAAGAATTGCTACAAATCAGCCATGTCTTCTTAACACTGCAGAATTTACAAGGAAGCACTTAGGATTTATGATAACAACGATTCTCAGCTTAACTTCAACAGCCAACACTGTCCTTTACATGATTTCTAACTTTCCATAATGGCTGTTATACAAAACATTCTCTACTTACCGAAATATTTGGTAAACGGCATCGCATATTGCCAATGCACTGACATATAAAACCCCTCAATATTGAAACACACACACACACATATACTTCTACACTCCACATCAACACTCAGTCGACAGTCTAATAATTACTTAATCAAAGTACTATATTTGTGAACAATCACAAAAATCGCAATTTCCACATGTCACTAAGTCAGGCTACTAGCCTATATTTGTCACTCTGATGGTTGCTATTTATTTAGTAAAAAATACCACAACTTACGACCAAATGTTCCGCCATTTATCACACAAGCCTATCGTTTTGCCACGGAATAGCTAACTGAGCAAATATGATATTTCCCCACTTTCCTCGTTCTTGACATATTCTGTCGTATCGACGCAAAATCAAGATGGTGCCAAGACAACAGTATCAGCACGAAATACTCGTCACTTTATATACGGCACATTTCCACGACTTATTGTTGACACCACTGAATGTAAAATACCCAGAAGGAAACAGATATATTTCACGATACAAACCTGCCAATCTCACTATCATTAACAAAGACCCATTACTTTGAACACATTTTTTTCACCGTCCATTTCTGCTGTCTTGGAATATTGCGCAATTGAAAACGCCATGTGACTAAACTCAAGACACCATATTGGAAGATCGCGAACCCATTTTAATGTTTCAAAATCTCCTTTGGAATCAAAAATTTCATCTATATCATTATTGTCGAGTGTTGTACGAACTCCCAACACACATCGACACATAGTCTAAACCTCATGCATAAGTTTCCTAAGGTCTAAAATTCGAATCAATCGGCAGTAAAAAATAGACATGTGAACATACTCACCTTGACTTGAACGTCATCTGAGAGATGTCGACTCGTTTTCAGATATTCGAGACATGTCTTCAGACGATTTTTAAATATATAACGTGAATATCCTGCATATTTAGTGACACTTTACCGTTACACTTGTTTAGTATGTTCAGTTTTTTACTGAACAGCAATGTAAATAATGCTGCAACTTTAAAATCGGCTTCGGTTACCCGATTACTAAACGTGTAATCCTAAACCGATTCAGAACCCGGCGCCTTTTTAATGAACGCAATGCATTCCCAAACATTCTCCATTCTGTCCCCTTGGTGGCGCCACCCTGGACTGAAATTTCAATAGTTAAACATACACTTTCAAAACAAAGCTGTACCCAATGTAAATTACAGGTCTGGTTTATGATTGACAGGCAAAAATATGGAGATACATTATACCTGTAATTGAACACGTGATGCACATATCCCACTCTTTAAAAATATAGGGATAACTATGGCATTCAATTCCTTCGACAAAACTGCTATTCTCTACATATTTGATAGGATATTAGACCTTAAAATATCATATCTTGTACCACAGGTCTGATTTTTAGTATATAGGGATAACTTAGCAATACAATTTTTTTGACAAAATGTCATGTGACCTTCATGACCTTTGACCTTGAATATACGTATATGTCCATAACTCAGTAACCACAAGTGCTACAGACTTCATATGTGGTATGATGGGAGACCTTATGACACTGCATCGTGTACTTCATTAATTATGCGCACAATCTAAATTTTCTTTTGCTCTAATGCGGCCACTTGTGTCGAAACCCGGTCATCGCTGCTTGCAGCTATATTTAGGGTTTCGACACCATGGGTGCGAAACCCTATTGTAATCGTTCTGTTTTTTAGGGTTTCGACACCATGGGTGCGAAACCCTATTGTAATCGTTCTGTTTTTTATTATTATTATTATTATTCTTCTTACGACGAGCCTTTGCAACTACCACGCGAACACCGCTGGACCTAGAGACTTCATATTTGGTACACAGGTACAACTCACCAAAAGTAATTTTTTTGTCACATGACCATAACAAAAGGTCACGTGACCTTTCGGCCATTTTGAAAATAAACTTTAAAATTGACCTCATTTGCATAAAAATTAACCAATCAAAATTCTGTCCTAAATTTTTGTAGACCATAGGGTTAGGCCCCTTCATGCCAAATATCAAGGTCACAGGTCTTGCCGATTTTGAGAAGAAGATTTTTAAAGTATTATTTTTCATATTTTTCAGTGACCTTTGACCTCCCCTATAGATTTACAAATGCCCATTATAGTCTAACCAAAAGAGCTAGGAGTCTGGTTCTTTTTCGACATAGACGATCATTGGCTGTTAATGTTCACCGAAATATTTTGGGTCAGGTCACTTGACCTTGACCTCATTAATTATGCGCATATCTAATTCTAGGCTAACCAATAGGGCTAGAGATCCGAATTTTGGTACACAGGGACTACTATGGAATAGAAATCTATTGCAAAAATGTCACGTGACCAGACCTCATTAATTATGCGCATATCTAATTCTAGGCTAACCAATAGGGCTAGAGATCCGAATTTTGGTACACAGGGACTACTATGGGATAGAAATCTATTGCAAATATGTCACGTGACCAGACCTCATTAATTATGTGCATATCTAATTCTAGGCTAACCAATAGGGCTAGAGATCCGAATTTTGGTACACAGGGACTACAATGGGATAGAAATCTATTGCAAATATGTCACCTGACCAGACCTCATTAATTATGCGCATATCTAATTCTAGGCTAACCAATAGGGCTAGAGATCCGAATTTTGTACAGAGGGACTACTATGGGATAGAAATCTATTGCAAATATGTCATGTGACCAGACCTCATAATTATGCGCATATCTAATCTGAGCCAGCCAATAGAGCTAGAGGTCTGATTTTTGGTATATAGGGATAACTTAGCATTACAATTTTTTTAACAAAATGCCATGTGACCTCGATGACCTTTGACCTTGAATATACGTATATGTCCATAACTCAGTAACCACAAGTGAAACACCCTTCATTTTTGGTATGATGGGAGACCTTATGACATCACATCCTGTACCTCATTAATTATGCGCATATCTAATTCTGAGCCAGCCAATAGAGCTAGAGGTCTGATTTTTGGTATATAGGGATAACTTAGCAGTACAATTTTTTTGACAAAATGTCATGTGACCTTCATGACCCTTGACCTTATATATACATATATGGGCATAACTAAGTAACCCCAAGTGCTAGACCCTTCATATTTGGTATGTTGGGAGACCTTATGACACCACATCCTGTACCTAATTAATTATGCGCATATCTAATTCTGAGCCAGCCAATAGAGCTAGAGGTCTGATTTTGGTATATAGGAATAGCTTAGCAATAAAATTTTTTTGACAAAATGTCATGTGACCTCGTGACCTTTGACCTTAAATATACCTATATGTCCACAACTTGATAACCACAAGTGCTACAGACTTCATATGTGGTATAATGGGAGACCTAATGACACTGCATCCTGTACTTCATTAATTATGCGCACAATCTAATTTTTCTTTTGCTCTTAATGCTGCTACTTGTGTCGAAACCCGGTCATTGCTGCTTGCAGCTATATTATTATTATTCTTCTTCTTCTGTCGCACGTTTGGAACTCTGGAGCAAAAACCGCTGGACCTAGAGTCTTCAAATTTGGCATATAGGTAGAAGTCTGCGAAAGTAAATTTTTGATCACATGACCATAATCTGGGGTCACGTGACCTTTCGGCCATTTTCAAAATAAACTTTAAAATTGACTTCATTTGCATAAAAAGTGATAAATCAAAATTCCGCTCCAGTCACTTTTTAGACCATATAGCCTTGCTCCTTTATGCCAAATATCAAGGTCACAGGTCTTGCCAATTTTGAGAAGAAGATTTTTAAAGTATTATTTTTCTGAATTTTCTATGACCTTTGACCTCCCCTATACCTATGCAGCTAAGCTATGGCAATGGCTTATTCTGGCCTATGTTTAAGTCCAAGACAGCAAGCGTCTATTGGACAATGGCCAGTAGGGGACCAAATTGCACTCCACAATTTTGGGGATTACACTTGACCTTTGACCTTGGCATCTTACTGCAACTCATTTATTATGCGCATATCTAATTCTGAGCCAGCTAATAGAGCTAGAGGTCTGATTTTGGTATATAGGGATAACTTAGCAATACAATTTTTTTGACAAAATGTCATGTGACCTTCATGACCTTTGACCTCAAATATACATATATGGCCATAACTAAGTAACCACAAGTGCTACACCCTTCATATTTGGTATGATGGGAGACCTTATGACATCACATCCTGTACCTCATTAATTATGCGCATATCTAATTCTGAGCCAGCCAATAGAGCTAGAGGTCTGATTTTTGGTATGTAGGGATAACTTTGGAATACAATTTTTTTCACAAAATGTCATGTGATCCCGATGACCTTTGACCTCAAATATACATATATGGCCATACCTAAGTAACCCAAAGTGCTACACCCTTCATATTTGGTACGATGGGAGACCTTATGTCACCACATCCTATACCTAATTAATTATGCGCATATCTAATTCTGAGCCAGCCAATAGAGCTAGAGGTCTGATTTTTGGTATATAGGGATAACTTAGCAATAAGATTTTTTTGACAAAATATCATGTGACCTCGATGACCTTTGACCTTAAATATGAGTATATGTCCATAACTAAGTAACCACAAGTGCTACACCCTTCATATTTGGTATGATGGGAGACCTTATGACACTACAACCTGTACCTCATTAATTATGCGCATATCTAATTCTGAGCCAGCCAATAGAGCTAGAGGTCTGATTTTTGGTATGTAGGGATAACTTAGCATTAAAATTTTTTTGACAGAATGTCATGTGAGTTCGATGACCTTTGACCTTGAATATACGTATATTTCCATAACTCAGTAACTACAAGTGCTACACGCTTCATATTTGGTATGATGGGAGACCTTATGACACCACATCCTGTACCTCATTAATTATGCGCATATCTAATTCTGAGCCAGCCAATAGAGCTATAGGTCTGATTTTGGTATATAGGGATAGCTTACCAATAGAAATTTTGTGACAAAATGTCATGTGATCTCCATGACCTTTGACCTTAAATATGAGTATATGTCAATAACTAAGTAACCACAAGTGCTACATCCTTCATATTTGGTATGATGGGAAACCTTATGACACCACATACTGTACATATTAATTATGCGCATACTGTAACTTTTTTTTTGCTCTAATGCTGCCACTTGTGTCGAAACCCGGTCATCGCTGCTTGCAGCTATATTTAGGGTTTCGACACCATGGGTGCGAAACCCTCTTGTAATCGTTCTGTTTTTTATTATTAGGGTTTCGACACCATGGGTGCGAAACCCTATTGTAATCGTTCTGTTTTTTATTATTATTCTTCTTCTTCTTCTTCTTCTTCCGCCTTTCGTTTGCAACTACCACGCGAACACCGTTGCACCTAGAGACTTCATATTTGGTACACAGGTACAACTCAGCAAAAGTAATTTTTTGGTCACATGACCATAACAAAAGGTCACGTGACCTTTCGGCCATTTTGAAAATAAACTTTAAAATTGACCTCATTTGCATAAAAATTAACCAATCAAAATTCTGTCCTAAATTTTTGTAGACCATAGGGTTAGGCCCCTTCATGCCAAATATCAAGGTCACAGGTCTTGCCGATTTTGAGAAGAAGATTTTTAAAGTATTATTTTTCATATTTTTTAGTGACCTTTGACCTCCCCTATAGATTTACAAATGCCCATTATAGGCTAGCCAATAGAGCTAGGAGTCTGGTTCTTTTTTGACATAGACGATCATTGGCTGTTATGTTCGCCGAAATATTTTGGGTCAGGTCACGTGACCTTGACCTCATTAATTATGCGCATATCTAATTCTAGGCTAACCAATAGGCTAGAGATCCGAATTTTGGTACACAGGGACTACTATGGGATAGAAATCTATTGCAAATATGTCACGTGACCAGACCTCATTAATTATGCGCATATCTAATTCTAGGCTAACCAATAGGGCTAGAGATCCAAATTTTGGTACACAGGGACTACTATGGGATAGAAATCTATTGCAATTATGTCACGTGACCAGACCTCATTAATTATGCGCATATCTAATTCTAGGCTAACCAATAGGGCTAGAGATCCGAATTTTGGTACACAGGGACTACTATGGGATAGAAATCTATTGCAAATATGTCACGTGACCAGACCTCATTATTTATGCGCATATCTAATTCTAGGCTAACCAATAGGGCTAGAGATCCAATCTGGTACATAGGGACTACTATGGGATAGAAATCTATTGCAAATATGTCACGTGACCAGACCTCATTAATTATGCGCATATCTAATTCTGAGCCAGCCAATAGAGCTAGAGGTCTGATTTTGGTATATAGGGATAACTTAGCATTACAATTTTTTTGACAAAATGTCATGTGACCTCCATGACCTTTGACCTTGAATATACGTATATGTCCATAACTCAGTAACCACAAGTGGTACACCCTTCATATTTGGTATGATGGGAGACCTTATGAATCACATCCTGTACCTCATTATTATGCGCATATCTAATTTTGACCACGCCGTTCTGGCACATGACCAAGACCTCATTAATTAGGCGCATATTAATTCTGAGCCAGCCAATAGAGCTAGAGGTCTGATTTTTGGTATATAGGGATAACTTAGCAATACAATTTTTTTGACAAAATGTCATGTGACCTCGATGACCTTTGACCTCAAATATACATATATGGCCATAACTAAGTAACCACAAGTGCTACACCCTTCATATTTGGTATGATGGGAGACCTTATGACATCACATCCTCTACCTCATTAATTATGCGCATATCTAATTCTGAGCCAGCCAATAGAGCTAGAGATCTGATTTTTGGTATATAGTGATAACATAGCATTACAATTTTTTTGGCAAAATATCATGTGACCTCAATGACCTTTGACCGCAAATATGAGTACATGTCCATAACTAAGTAACCAGAAGGGCTACACCTTTCATATTTGGTATGATGGGAGACCTTATGACACCACATCCTGTACCTAATTAATTATGCGCATATCTAATTCTGAGCCAGCCAATAGAGCTAGAGGTCTGATTTTTGGCATATAGGGATAGCTTAGCAATAAAAATTTTTTGACAAAATGTCATGTGACCTCGGTGACCTTTGACCTTAAATATACCTATATGTCCACAACTTGATAACCACAAGTGCTACAGACTTCATATATGGTATGATGGGAGAACTAATGACACTGCATCCTGTACTTCATTAATTATGCGCACAATCTAATTTTTCTTTTGCTCGTAATGCTGCTACTTGTGTCGAAACCCGGTCATCGCTGCTTGCAGCTATATTTATTATTATTATTATTATTCTTCTTCTTCTTGCGACGAGCTTCTGCACTACCACGCGAACACCGTTGCACCTAGAGACTTCATATTTGGTACACAGGTACAACTCAGCAAAAGTAATTTTTTGGTCACATGACCATAACAAAAGGTCACGTGACCTTTCGGCCATTTTGAAAATAAACTTTAAAATTGACTTCATTTGCATAAAAATAACCAATCAAAATTCTGTCCTATATTTTTGTAGACCATAGGATTGAGCTCCTTCATGCCAAATTTCAAGGTCTAAGGCCCTGCCGATTTTGAGAAGAAGATTTTTAAAGTATTATTTCTCTGATTTTTCTATGACCTTTGACCTTCCTATACCTGTGCAGCTAAGCAATGGCAAAGGCTTTTTCAGGCCTATGCAAGGCTCCCAATAGGCTAGCCTGTCTTGAACAATGACCTTTTGGGGACCACATTGAACACCGAAATTTTGGGGATGCCCCTTGACCTTTGACCTTGGCATCATTTAGCACATTATTAAACATGCACGTATGCAATTCTGGAGCACCAGATACAGCAAGAGGTCTGATTTTTGCTATAAGGAGGCAACAAAGTTTTTGAGGTCAAAGGTCATCCTGGTCACGTGACTTTTGTCAACAAACTTTACTGCTATACTTCTGCCTGTGTACCAAAAATCAGATCCCTAGCTCTATCGGCTAGCCCGGAATTAGATATGCGCATAATTAATGAGCTACATGATGTGGTACCATATTGTCTTCCATCCCACCAAATATCAAGGCAGTAGCACTTGTGGTTACTGATTTACAAGCCTATTCGTGAAATCGAGGTCAAAGGTCATCCTGGTCACGTGACTTTTTGCCCCAAACCTTGGCTTCCACACGTCTCCCTATGTACCAAAAATCAGACCCCTAGCTCTATTGGCTTGGCCAGCATAGGCGTTAGCAGCCCCTGTGCACTAATGCTGGCTGAGCATATTCCCTATTCATAAGCTATAGGCTGGCAGCGTACGTAACTCAATGAGATGAAAGCTCGCTGGCTTCACATTCTGAAAAACTGATCTGATTTTGGAATGAATCTCATGTTGGCTCTAAAATCAACTTACAACCCATGCTCTATCTTTGTAAGCCACAAACTGAGTGCTGATCAGCTGCTATTCAAACATAGAGACACGCACTACTTTTTGAACCGGACTATCTTCGTGGGTAACGGATGACCTTTGACCTAGTAGCTCTACCTTTGACCTTAGCATCTCTACAGCATATTCCTGTGTATGTGTACCCTGGCCCATATGCCTACAGCTTTCCCCTATTGCTTTCATTGGGTTTTTTATTATTAGGGTTTCGACACCATGGGTGCGAAACCCTCTTGTAATCGTTCGTTTTTTATTAGGGTTTCGACACCATGGGTGCGAAACCCTCTTGTAATCGTTCTGTTTTTTATTATTATTATTATTAGGGTTTCGACACCATTGGTGCGAAACCCTCTTGTAATCGTTCTGTTTTTTATTATTATTATTAGGGTTTCGACACCATGGGTGCGAAACCCTCTTGTAATCGTTCTGTTTTTTATTATTATTATTATTATTATTATTCTTCTTCTTCTTCTTCTTCTTCTGTCGCGCTTTTGCAACTACCACGCAAACACCGTTGCACCCAGAGACTTCATATTTGGTACACAGGTACAACTCAGCAAAAGTAATTTTTTTGTCACATGACCATAACAAAAGGTCACGTGACTTTTCGGCCATTTTGAAAATAAACTTTAAAATTGACTTCATTTGCATAAAAATTAACCAATCAAAATTCTGTCCTATATTTTTGTAGACCATAGGATTGGGCTCCTTCATGCCAAATATCAAGGTCACAGGTGTTGCGATTTTGAGAAGAAGATTTTTAAAGTATTATTTTTCATATTTTTCAGTGACCTTTGACCTCCCGTATAGATTTACAAATGCCCATTATAGGCTAGCCAATAGAGCTAGGAGTCTGGTTCTTTTCGACATAGACGATCATTGGCTGTTAATGTTCACCGAAATATTTTGGGTCAGGTCACGTGACCTTGACCTTATTAATTATGCGCATATCTAATTCTAGGCTAACCAATAGGGCTAGAGATCCGAATTTTGGTACACAGGGACTACTATGGGATAAAAATCTATTGCAAATATGTCACGTGACCAGACCTCATTAATTATGCGCATATCTAATTCTAGGCTAACCAATAGGGCTAGAGATCCAAATTTTGGTACACAGGGACTACTATGGGATAGAAATCTATTGCAAATATGTCACATGACCAGACCTCATTAATTATGCGCATATCTAATTCTGAGCCAGCCAATAGAGCTAGAGGTCTGATTTTTGGTATATAGGGATAACTTAGCATTACATTTTTTTGACAAAATGTCATGTGACCTCGATGACCTTTGACCTTGAATATACGTATATGTCCATAACTAAGTAACCACAAGTGGTACACCCTTCATATTTGGTATGATGGGAGACCTTATGACATCACATCCTGTACCTCATTAATTATGCGCATATCTAATTCTGAGCCAGCCAATAGAGCTAGAGGTCTGATTTTTGGTATATAGGGATAACTTAGCAGTACAATTTTTTTGACAAAATGTCATGTGACCTTCATGACCTTTGACCTTATATATACATATATGGGCATAACTAAGTAACCACAAGTGCTAGACCCTTCATATTTGGTATGATGGGAGACCTTATGACACCACATCCTGTACCTAATTAATTATGCGCATATCTAATTCTGAGAGAGCCAATAGAGCTAGAGGTCTGATTTTTGGTATATAGGGATAGCTTAGCAATAAAATTTTTTTGACAAAATGTCATGTGACCTCGATGACCTTTGATCTTAAATATACCTCTATGTCCACAACTTGATAACCACAAGTGCTACAGACTTCGTATGTGGTATGATGGAGACCTAATGACACTGCATCCTGTACTTCATAATTATGCGCCCAATCTAATTTTTCTTTTGCTCTTAATGCTGCTACTTGTGTCGAAACCCGGTCATCGCTGCTTGCAGCTATATTTATTATTATTATTATTATTCTTCTTACGACGAGCGTTTGCAACTACCACGCGAACACTGTTGCACCTAGAGACTTCATATTTGGTACACAGGTACAACTCACCAAAAGTAATTTTTTTGTCACATGACCATAACAAAAGGTCACGTGACCTTTCGGCCATTTTGAAAATAAACTTTAAAATTGACCTCATTTGCATAAAAATTAACCAATCAAAATTCTGTCCTAAATTTTTGTAGACCATAGGGTTAGGCCCCTTCATGCCAAATATCAAGGTCACAGGTCTTGCCGATTTTGAGAAGAAGATTTTTAAAGTATTATTTTTAATATTTTCAGTGACCTTTGACCTCCCCTATAGATTTACAAATGCCCATTATAGGCTAGCCAATAGAGCTAGGAGTCTGGTTCTTTTTCGACATAGACAAGCATTGGCTGTTAATGTCCACCGAAATATTTGGGTCAGGTCACGTGACCTTGACCTCATTAATTATGCGCATATCTAATTCTAGGCTAACCAATAGGGCTAGAGATCCGAATTTTGGTACACAGGGACTACTATGGGATAGAAATCTATTGCAAATATGTCACGTGACCAGACCTCATTAATTATGCGCATATCTAATTCTAGGCTAACCAATAGGGCTAGAGATCCGAATTTTGGTACACAGGGACTACTATGGGATAGAAATCTATTGCAAATATGTCACGTGACCAGACCTCATTAATTATGCGCATATCTAATTCTAGGCTAACCAATAGGGCTAGAGATCCGAATTTTGGTACACAGGGACTACTATGGGATAGAAATCTATTGCAAATATGTCACGTGACCAGACCTCATTAATTATGCGCATATCTAATTCTAGGCTAACCAATAGGGCTAGAGATCCGAATTTTGGTACACAGGGACTACTATGGGATAGAAATCTATTGCAAATATGTCACGTGACCAGACCTCATTAATTATGCGCATATCTAATTCTAGGCTAACCAAAAGGGCTAGAGATCCGAATTTTGGTACACAGGGACTACTATGGGATAGAAATCTATTGCAAATATGTCACGTGACCAGACCTCATTAATTATGGCATATCTAATTCTAGGCTAACCAATAGGGCTAGAGATCCCAATTTTGGTACATAGGGACTACTATGGGATATAAATCTATTGCAAATGTCATGTGACCAGACCTCATTAATTATGCGCATATCTAATTCAAGGCTAACCAAAAGGGCTAGAGATCCAAATTTTGGTACACAGGGACTACTATGGGATAGAAATCTATTGCAAATATGTCACGTGACCAGACCTCATTAATTATGCGCATATCTAATTCTGAGCCAGCCAATAGCGCTAGAGGTCTGATTTTGGTATATAGGGATAACTTAGCAGTACAATTTTTTTGACAAAATGTCATGTGACCTTCATGACTTTGACCTTATATATACATATATGGGCATAACTAAGTAACCCCAAGTGCTAGACCCTTCATATTTGGTATGACGGGAGACCTTATGACACCACATCCTGTACCTCATTAATTATGCGCATATCTAATTCTGAGCCAGCCAATAGAGCTAGAGGTCTGATTTTTGGTATATAGGGATAGCTTAGCAATAAAAATTTTTTGACAAAATGTCATGTGACCTCGATGACCTTTGACCTTAAATATACCTATATGTCCACAACTTGATAACAACAAGTGCTACAGACTTCATATGTGGTATGATGGGAGACCTTATGACATCACATCCTGTACTTCATTAATTATTTCACAATCTAATTTTTCTTTTGCTCTAATGCTGCCACTTGTGTCGAAACCCGGTCATCGCTGCTTGCAGCTATATTTATTAGGGTTTCGACACCATTGGTGCGAAACCCTATTGTAATCGTTATGTTTTTTATTATTATTATTATTATTATTATTATTATTCTTCTTCTTCTTCTGTCGCGCTTTTGCACCTACCACGCAAACACCGCTGCACCTAGAGACTTTATATTTGGTACACAGGTACAACTCAGCAAAAGTAATTTTTTTGTCACATGACCATAACAAAAGGTCACGTGACCTTTCGGCCATTTTGAAAATAAACTTTAAAATTGACCTCATTTGCATAAAAATTAACCAATCAAAATTCTGTCCTAAATTTTTGTAGACCATAGGGTTAGGCCCCTTCATGCCAAATATCAAGGTCACAGGTGTTGCCGATTTTGAGAAGAAGATTTTTAAAGTATTATTTTTCATATTTTCCAGTGACCTTTGACCTCCCCTATAGATTTACAAATGCCCATTATAGGCTAGCCAATAGAGCTAGGAGTCTGGTTCTTTTTCGACATAGACGATCATTGGCTGTTAATGTTCACCGAAATATTTTGGGTCAGGTCACGTGACCTTGACCTTATTAATTATGCGCATATCTAATTCTAGGCTAACCAATAGGGCTAGAGATCCGAATTTTGGTACACAGGGACTACTATGGGATAAAAATCTATTGCAAATATGTCACGTGACCAGACCTCATTAATTATGTGCATATCTAATTCTAGGCTAACCAATAGGGCTAGAGATCCAAATTTTGGTACACAGGGACTTCTATGGGATAGAAATCTATTGCAAATATGTCACATGACCAGACCTCATTAATTATGCGCATATCTAATTCTGAGCCAGCCAATAGAGCTAGAGGTCTGATTTTTGGTATATAGGGATAACTTAGCATTACAATTTTTTTGACAAAATGTCATGTGACCTCGATGACCTTTGACCTTGAATATACGTATATGTCCATAACTAAGTAACCACAAGTGGTACACCCTTTCATATTTGGTATGATGGGAGACCTTATGACATCACATCCTGTACCTCATTAATTATGCGCATATCTAATTCTGAGCCAGCCAATAGAGCTAGAGGTCTGATTTTTGGTATATAGGGATAACTTAGCAGTACAATTTTTTTGACAAAATGTCATGTGACCTTCATGACCTTTGACCTTATATATACATATATGGGCATAACTAAGTAACCACAAGTGCTAGACCCTTCATATTTGGTATGATGGGAGACCTTATGACACCACATCCTGTACCTAATTAATTATGCGCATATCTAATTCTGAGAGAGCCAATAGAGCTAGAGGTCTGATTTTTGGTATATAGGGATAGCTTAGCAATAAAATTTTTTTGACAAAATGTCATGTGACCTCGATGACCTTTGATCTTAAATATACCTCTATGTACACAACTTGATAACCACAAGTGCTACAGACTTCGTATGTGGTATGATGGGAGACCTAATGACACTGCATCCTGTACTTCATTAATTATGCGCCCAATCTAATTTTTCTTTTGCTCTTAATGCTGCTACTTGTGTCGAAACCCGGTCATCGCTGCTTGCAGCTATATTTATTATTATTATTATTATTCTTCTTCTTCTTCTTCTGTCGCGCTTTTGCCCTACCACGCAAACACCGCTGCACCTAGAGACTTCATATTTGGTACACAGGTACAACTCAGCAAAAGTAATTTTTTTGTCACATGACCATAACAAAAGGTCACGTGACCTTTCGGCCATTTTGAAAATAAACTTTAAAATTGACCTCATTTGCATAAAAATTAACCAATCAAAATTCTGTCCTAAATTTTTGTAGACCATAGGGTTAGGCCCCTTCATGCCAAATATCAAGGTCACAGCTCTTGCCGATTTTGAGAAGAAGATTTTTAAAGTATTATTTTTCATATTTTTCTGTGACCTTTGACCTCCCCTATTGATTTACAAATGCCCATTATAGGCTAGCCAATAGAGCTAGGAGTCTGGTTCTTTTTCGACATAGACGATCATTGGCTGTTAATGTTCACCGAAAAATTTTGGGTCAGGTCACGTGACCTTGACCTCATTAATTATGCGCATATCTAATTCTAGGCTAACCAATAGGGCTAGAGATCCGAATTTTGGTACACAGGGACTATTATGGGATAGAAATCTATTGCAAATATGTCACGTGACCAGACCTCATAATTATGCGCATATCTAATTCTAAGCTAACCAATAGGGCTAGAGATCCAAATTTTGGTACACAGGGACTACTATGGGATAGAAATCTATTGCAATTATGTCACGTGTCCAGACCTCATTAATTATGCGCATATCTAATTCTAGACTAACCAATAGGGCTAGAGATCCGAATTTTGGTACACAGGCACTACTATGGGATAGAAATCTATTGCAAATATGTCACGTGACCAGACCTCATTAATTATGCGCATATCTAATTCTAGGCTAACCAATAGAGCTAGAGATCAGAATTTTGGTATATAGGGACTACTATTGGATAGAAATCTATTGCGAATATGTCACGTGACCAGACCTCATTAATTATGCGCATATCTAATTCTAGGCTAACCAATAGGGCTAGAGATCCAAATTTTGGTACACAGGGACTACTATGGGATAGAAATCTATTGCAAATATGTCACGTGACCAGACCTCATTAATTATGCGCATATCTAATTCTGAGCCAGCCAATAGAGCTAGAGGTCTGATTTTTGGTATATAGGGATAACTAAGCAATACAAT